>NW_015634015.1:80660-118784 GCF_001515625.1 Sinocyclocheilus rhinocerous | reverse complement strand
TCATCAAAGAAAACCTGAAAAATTCTACTCAGCTGTTTTCAACAATAATAATAATAATAATAATAATAAATGTTTTTTGAGCAGCAAATCAGAATGATTTCTGAAGGATCATGTGACTGGAGTAATCATGCTAAAAATTCAGCTTTGAAATCACAGGAATAAATTACGTTTTAAAATATATTCAAATAGAAAACTGTTATTTAAATAGTAAAACTATTTTAAAAAAATTTCTGTTTTTGCTGTATTTTGGATCAAAGAAATGCAGGTTTGGTGAGCAGAAGAGAATACTTAAAAAACATAAAAAATCTTACTGTTCAAAACCTTTTGACTGGTAGTGTAAGTGTTGTAATACTTGTTGGTGCAGTGCTGATTTTCTGTAATTGTGATTGAACAGGGCTGCCCAGTACGCCTGCACACTGCTGGGATACACACTGCAGAGAGGAGGAGCGAGAGCAGAGCTGCTAAACACCATCAGACAGCTGGAAGCTCACATGAGCCTGACCAGAAAATGTAGGGCCTACGTTTAAGATCTTCTGCTGAAGTCAGTGGTCGGAAGAATCAGGGTTGGGCACCATTGGTTTCCTCTTGATAATAAGTTACACTGTGGATTAACAGGATGCTGAATTGGAATGGCAGGAGAGGAATACTGAATTGCAACTGAAGGAAATTCAGCTCAGTCACACATTTTCATTAGAGAAAGCCCAACACAAGTTTTGTAGCGAAATACAAAGGCCTAGTTAACCCTCAGAGACACAGTCTAACAGAATGGCAACATATGCATACAGCAGTTAAACAATACTTAATTTTCTCTAAATATAGGTAAATATCATGCATGACAGTAGCTGACACTAGTTTATTACAACAGTTTTAATGGGAAGATTTGCATATTATCTGCAACTAACTTTCTAAAGTCACACAAAATGGTGGCAGACACAATTTTTAACACCTTCTGAACAAGTTTGTATATTTGCAAAGTACGTAGTTGACATAATTTCATTTAAATTGTATTTCTATATGGCTAGTGATGAATAAATGCAGCCTTGATGAGCAGAAGAGACTTCTTTAAAAAACATTACAAGTCTTCCTGATCCCAAACTTTTGACCGGTAGTTTATGTATATGTTTACATATATTTTGTTTATTTTTCTGTTTAATTGATTTTGCAGGTGAAAATTTGGTTCAAATCCGTGATTGAATTTGCATTAGCCATCAGCAATGTTCCTGGATTTTTTATTTCTTTTGCATTTTAATGTTAATGTAATGGAGATGATTGCATTTAATTGAATATTTTGAACACCGCATGAAATTCGCAATCTAATAACCCAACTTTTTCTCGCTTCCTGCTAACAGATTCTACTTGTTCGCGCTCATCCTCAATCTAACGCGAGACGCGTATGAAACCCGTCTGCTGATGGAGAGAGAGTCCCGCAGCAGTGCAGCTAAAAGCTTTAACTGCAGTCCGTCTCCCCTCACGCTGAGCCCAGAGAACGGAGGAGAGCTCCCTCTGACCCCGTCGCCCTCCTCGGCGCTGTCAGCCGGACTCATCAAGCAGTTCCAGCTCCTGATCACGGTGCTGCGCAGCAACCCTCCGCTGCTCCTGGACCTGCTGAAGAACCTGTGTGACGTCTTCATCCCGCTGGACCGGCTGGGCCTGTACCCCACGGGCTCGGGCTTTGTGGGGGCCTGCGGCCTCACGTCCTCCGTCCTGTCCATCCTCACTATAGTTCACCCCTGGCTCAAACTCAAGCCCTGAGTCCCAGGCTGAGAACTACCTGTGCTGTGGCTTTATTTCTGGAGAGACCCTCTTTTGAGCTTGTGTAGATCGCGGGAAGGAGAATGTCTGTCCTTCATTCCAGTTTAATTGCACATTCAAAAGCGTTTCTCCTACATGTGGAAAAACTAAAACCAAGATCTGACCTATTCTAATTAAAACTTGTAGTTTAAGTCTGAAAATGTCCTAGTCTTGCTATAGCTGTAGTTTTCAGTGTGTAAGTGCAATTCAGCACAGAACAACAAATGGCAAACTTGCTTTCAGAATTATAATTTTCTCCTGATGACGAATCTCTTGAAGAAATGTCAGGGTTAGATTTCACCCCAAAATCAATGGAAAATCTGCATAAATGTAATGCAACAAATATGTGACCTTTACAAATGTACAATTTAAATAATTGTATTTTAGTAATAATATAGCTTTGCTAGATTCCAAATGTCACAGCAAAAGAGTATATCTTAAACTGCAGCATTTTATTGAACATTAAGCATTTTTTTGTCAGACTTGCTAATCAAACATTGTTGTACAAGGATACTGCTGAGTTCGGAAACGGTTACTGTTAAAAATTTACTACTTTATCCAATAGATCCTTTTAAAACCTATGTCTATGTTTGAGGCTGTTTCTTGTTTTTCAATTACTGGAGTTGTGAACCTCTGCAATTTGTTACCAAACACATTTCAAAACTAGTAGTTTACATTTTTGCCGTGATTAATACATTATCAACCAAAAAAGGATTTGCGGAATGGTTAAGAAGTAATATGTTATAAACTGATATTTGCTTAATTGAATTAAACTACATCACTGACACAGAGCTATAATGCAGTTTTTTGTTTTATGTGTGTATACTTGACCTATCGAGTTTTACGTAACATAATCATATTTTGAAACTTCTTGAATGTTAATGCTATGCGTCACTGGGGTCGCTGATGGTGACATGATGGAGCTGTGAATCTAACTTTTGAAATAAATAATGCCTTGAATTTTATTCTCTACTCTTGATTTTTCCTCATTTTCCATGTGCATTAATTAGGATCGCACTCATTTCATACAACGGCAGCAAATCGGAAAGTTCTTGAACTTTCTGTCAAGAATCAAGGTTATTTGCAGCCTATCAATAATTCATCTGTTCTCGTGTTGAATCACTCGATGCCTATTGTCCTTGTCTTGTTATGCTGCATCTCACCACTAGAGAGAAACACAACCCAACATTTACTACCGGAAACATGACATAGTTTCAATAAGGCTTTATCTTTCAAGAAAATATGTTAGGGTGACCAGATTTCTGAAATCATATCCTAGTTCAGTGCTCAAAATATAATTTAAATCTTAACTGTTAAATTTTAAAATCTTAATCTTTAACTTTTATGCCTTGTTAAATAGTACACACAAACAGTATTAATTTTAACGATCTCTTTGCTACGTTTCTGAGCCTTGATCGTGTTAGGATCCTTGCTGTCTATGGGAGGGTCAGAGAGCTCTCAGATTTCATCAAAAATATCTTAATTTGTGTTCTGAAGATGAACGAAGGTCTTACGGGTTTGAAACGACATGAGGGTGAGTAATTAATGACAGCATTTTCATTTTTGGATGAACTAACCCTTTAAACCTAAACCCAACATGCGTTCTTGTCTTAGGACAACTTTGATGAACGGTTTTGATCCACTTCAAATGTTGACTACTATAGTACGTCCAGGTTACATTCATACTATATAGAACATATTAATAACTAAGGTTATTTAGTAATTAAAACTTTAGATTTAGAAAAACATACCAGTGTTTAATATGTTTAAGAATCACGTGTGCATGGGCCCTGTGGTTGTTTGTAATGTATGTGTTTAATTGCACAGATTGAGAGCACAGTCTCCTGCTGTGAATGAGCAGCGGTTGGAGGTCTGTCCTCCTACTCTCTCAACACACTTACATCACACTGATTCACATGCTCTGTCACTCCCACATGGGTGCATTTGTTTGCATTACCCCCAATCCTCTCTCTTTCTCCCGGTCAGGCTCAAAATCACTTTTAATTATCCAGTACAAGTAGAACGTTTGCAACATTGAGCAGCTGATTCTCAAGAGAGGCCATTGTTGGAGTAATAACAGGAAATGCTATAGTTACACGTGCCTGTTGGGCTTTGTATTGATCTCGAGTGTTTTCACTAGGATGCGAATGACATAAACGGTGAGCAGGATAGGAAAGGGTGAAGGTGGTCATCAACACCACCCACAGCAGATGCTTTCTCAACTCTCTCTCGCTCTCTTTATATTTCATTCTACACCCTTTCTTATCAGGCAGCTCTCTTTGTACTGGAAGTGAGCTGTTCTTTTATTAGGCTCCCAAAGTGTAGTAGTCATGGAGATATTAAATGACTTTGTGGCAGTGGGGTCCAGCTCTGAGAGCAGTACTTTTCAATGTGGTCTCAGAAGTTTGAACCCCACCAACAAAGATCTGGACACACACGGTGCTGCAGACAGTAAACCAGGACCCACGCCACTTTTGAAAGAGACAGAGAGAGGATTAATGAGAGGAGTAATGTTTGGCGCGTCCCAACAGAGCATGTCTCTTCATGAGTCTGTGCCAAGCTGAGATTAATGCTGTGTTAATAGACAACTGATTGTTGAACACGGACCCCACTGGAAGTCTTTCTTACATAAGCTCAGGTTTGAGCTCCAGACCAATCACATCATTGCCAAACAAAGTACAAAATACTGACTACTGACTGTTATATTACATAACATAATATATTAAATTAATCAGTACAATATCTATAAAATGTCTTTCTTTCTTTACTTCCTTCCTTCCCTACACTTCCTTACTTCTTTCCTTCCTTCCTTTTTACTTCCTTCCTTCCTTCCTTCCTTCCTCCCTTCCTTCCTTGTTTCCTTCCTTCCTTTCTTACTTCTTGACTTCCTTCCTTCCTTCCTTCCTTGTTTCCTTCCTTCCTTTTTTACCTCTTGACTTCCTTCCTTCCTTCCTTGTTTCCTTCCTTCCTTTTTTACTTCCTTCCTTTTTTCCTTCCTTCCTTCCTTCCTTACTTCTTGACTTCCTTCCCTTTTTACTTCCTACCTTCCTTACTTCTTGACTTCCTTCCTTCCTTTTTTACTTCCTTCCTTCCTCCCTTCCTTCCTTGTTTCCTTCCTTCCTTTCTTACTTCTTGACTTCCTTCCTTCCTTTTTTACTTCCTACCTTTCTTACTTCTTGACTTCCTTCCTTCCTTCCCTACACTTCCTTACTTCTTTCCTTCCTTCCTTTTTACTTCCTTCCTTCCTTCCTTCCTTCCTCCCTTCCTTCCTTGTTTCCTTCCTTCCTTTTTTACTTCCTTCCTTCCTTACTTCTTGACTTCCTTCCTTCCTTCTTTACTTCCTTCTTCGCTTCTATCTATCTATCTATCTATCTATCTATCATCTTCCTTACTTCTTGACTTCCTTCCCTTTTTACTTCCTACCTTCCTTACTTCTTGACTTCCTTCCCTTTTTACTTCCTACCTTCCTTACTTCTTGACTTCCTTCCTTCCTTGTTTCCTTCCTTCCTTTTTTACTTCCTTCCTTCCTACCTTCCTTCCTTGTTTCCTTCCTTCCTTTTTTACTTCCTTCCTTCCTACCTTCCTTCCTTGTTTCCTTCCTTCCTTTTTTACTTCCTTCCTTCCTACCTTCCTTCCTTGTTTCCTTCCTTCCTTTTTTACTTCCTTCCTTCCTTACTTCTTGACTTCCTTCCCTTTTTACTTCCTACCTTCCTTACTTCTTGACTTCCTTCCTTCCTTGTTTCCTTGTTTCCTTTTTTACTTCCTTACTTCTTGACTTCCTTCCTTGTTTCCTTCCTTCCTCATCTATCTATCTATCTATCTATCTTAGTTTCTTTTAAACTATTTGTGGGAAAAGGTGTGGGAACATTATATATTGTTTAACCACTTTTTTCTGTAAGGAATGTCAGAGTCACTGTCCTTCCCATGAGTATAACCTACCAGAGATCATTTTAGATGATTCACGTCTCTGACTGGACTTCTCCATCACACACTGTATTGTACAAGGTCATATTATCTATCCTGCCTGAACAATAATCTGCCCTGAGGTCTATGGCTTATCTTTTGTGGACAGCTGATTCATACAGAAAGTGTTTCAGTGTACGGATCTCGTGTCTTTATATGCACACAATCCTATCAGATGTGTGTGGTGATTAGGATCGGCCCTCATGTCCTGTGCTGCCATATGAACCGGATACGAGCTGCGGGGCTGATGGGATACGGGAGGACAGGGGACAGGGGACATTCTGTCATCTCAATGCAGAAGATAAACAGAGCACTGTGGCTTTATCAGGACACCATTGTGTAAAACCTTGAATGACAAAGGGGATGTGAGGTGAAGTGCATAGATATGAATACCTGCCATTCAACACATCAAGATACAGAAACAGTATCAACAGTATCTTGGAAAGGTCAACATGTCATGTTTATGGTTTATATAATGTAGTTTGTGCAGTTAAAATGGGGCATATAATCTAATTTATATACAAAGGCCTTTATATCCCATTCATTATATATATATATGTAAGATTTTTATTTTTATTTTTTAGATTTAAAGACAATATGTTTATTCAGTAACAATGCATTAAATTGACCATAAGTGACAGCAATGTAGTGTTATAAAAGATTTCTGTTTCAAATCATGATTATGAAAATCATGTTTCTCCCAAGGTTTTTTCTCCATTCTGTCACCGATGGAGTTTTGGTTCCTTGCCGCTGTCGCCTCTGGCTTGCTTAGTTGGGGACACTTCATTTCCAGCGATATCGTTGACTTGATTGCAAATTATTGCAAAGATACTATTTAAACTGAACTGATGATGACATCACTGAATTCAATGATGAACTGCCTTTAACTGAAAAATTAGTGTTTACTATTGTCCTTTTGCATTATTGACACACTATTTTCCTATTTAATACTGTTCAGTTGCTTTGACACAATCTGTATTGTTAAAAGCGCTATATAAATAAAGGTGACTTGACTTGACTTGACACTGAAGACTGGAGTAATGATGCAGAAAATTCAGATTTGAAATCACAGGAAAAAATTACATTTTAAAACATTCAAATTGAAAAAAAATATATAGTAATATTTCAAATATTACTGTTTTACTGTATTTATGATCAAATAAATGCAGCCTTGATGAGCATGAGAGATTTTGAAAAAAAAAAACTAACTATACGGCACAGTATTTATTTGTAAGTAAAATCCTTTAGACATGTTTTGACATTTGTGGTTTAGAGAGCTGCACGTTTGTCAGGGCTTTTTCATATTTTTTCGGCCCCTTCTATTCTGGTCTTTTTTTTTTTATAAAGCAGCAGCATCAAATGTCAGCTTTATCTCCATAGCAACACATTTTGGCCAGAAAAAGGGCATCAAGAAAGGACATCTGAGCGCATGAAGATTTTTTTTTTTCAATTCAGAATGGCAAACAACTCCACAGAGATTACAAGTACAGTTGTCCCAAAAGTATTTCCACAATTAAAATGTGCAGTATGCATTTAACTGCATTACACTGTAATAATAATATTAATAATAATGATAATAGCTGTGGAATTTTGGACTTGAAACTGCTAGTAAATTCAACAATTAATTACTAAGAAACGGCAAGTAACATATTAAAATAAAAGTGAAATTTTGAAGTAGAAAGTAGTTTTTTTTTTTTTACAATTTCAGTAGGAATCAAACTAAGTAGCATCTGCAAACAAAACATGCTGCATGCATTAACTGTGAACATCTTCTAAAGACATTTTTGGGCCACATTTGAATTGCATAACATGACATGTTTAGACTGAAACGAAACAAACCTTTTACATTGTTTCCTATTGAATGGATTCAACAGCTAATGGTATAAACCAATGCTTTTATCACCATAACATTTCCTGGACTACATCAGAGTCACTATGCGGAATATTTTCATTCCTATATTTCCCACACGTTGAAATAAACTGCTGCTGAAACAGTCAAACACGTCTGAACTGTCCTCGTGTCTCTGTGTGGGCTGGGATCTGCAGTACAGATCCCTCTGGGACTGAAGAAAGGGAGGGAAGAGCAAATATGCCCAGCCCGGTTTGTCCTCCTGTCAGTGGGGAGTAAAAATACTGCAGCTACGTGCTGCCCACCAAGCCTCCTTCTCCAGTGCAGCATGTCCCACAATCCTCTGGGAGAGTCTGTGTATGGCTGGACGTAGTGTCTGCACTTCATAGAGCATAAACGGTCATGGAAACAGACAGAGCTAAATAAATCCACAATACAGTTAAAATAATAGTTTTCAACACATTATGCCAGGGTTATTTTAACGAACTAAAACCATAAAAAAAAAATGGTGTTACTTGAATAAAAAAAAAAGGAATGAAATTAAATGAATATAATGTTATTTGCAGTTAATTTGCCAAAGAAACATTTCTCAATTTTATTTAGATTAACTTTATGTACCAAAATAAATAAAAATAAAATAAAAATTAATTAAAACTATAGACATGTAAAAAAATTCTAAATGACAAAAACTAGACATTTAAATTTTGTTTAAATGACAACCAAATTATAGCTAACTAAAATTTAAATAAAAACAAAAAATATAAATATAAACCAATTCAAAATATTTGGTGTATATATACTTTTTTTTTGCATTTAATTGATTTCATTTATTAAAATAATTCTTACAAATGTATTTATTTATTTATTGATTATTGATCAATTATTGATTGAGTATTAGTTTGGAATGACAAATAGACCTGAATACTAACTATAAATATCTATATAGACATTTGAAAAAAATCTAAATAAAAAATATATAAATCTTTTTTTTGCATTTAATTAATTTAATTTAATTTATTAAAATAATTATTAAACATTTGTGTTTATTTATTTATAGAGTATATACATGTTAGTTTGGTATGACAAACAGACCAGAATACTATCTATAAATATCTTGTTTTCCATGTGCTTCACTGCTTAATATATACTTTAAATGCAGTCATATCTGCAGTGGATGTTTTGCTGTTCTGTGCATCCAGCTGGCCTTTGTCACTAATCTTGATAAACAGCGCAGTCTTCTTTCAGGTCTGTGTGAGGGTGAAGAGTGATCCGCTGCTCTGCTCTGCCTACGTGAGGTCTGAGGCTCAGCGCTGTCCAACAGAGACGCCGAGATAAAGCAGGAGAGGAGAGATGTGGAGATAACAGACCACTGCCACTGACACACTGAGCTGAAACACAGACGCTGTTTAGCTGATTAATGACAGCTAAATTCACAAAACAGCAGCTTAGAGTTTATAGTCATTTTACAGAAACAGTTAATCATTTTACAGTTTAAGTGGCCAAAATATAAAATTAAAGGGGTCAGTTAATGAAAAAGAAGGCTGCAAAACAGAGTAACCCTTGTGAAAAAGTACACTTTAGTATACTTTTAAAAAAAGAGTACCTATTTTATACTTTAAAAGAACATACTTAAGTGTGAACTGAATGACACTTATTTGCGTGTAAACTGCAATTTAATTAAAATTATTATTAGAGTTTAAATTAATATTAAATGCACTTACTTAAACGTGTTTTTAGGCCAACTTAAGTAGGACTTAAGTACATCTTTATATGTAATTTCATAATTACTTCTTTAGTCTTTGAAATGTAACTTAAAGGTGCAATAGGTGATTGTCTTCAGAAACATTTTTTGTTATGCTGGTTGAAAGTCTCTTCACATCCCGATAGCAATCATTAAGTTAAGTGGTCTAAATGTATTTGTCTGTATTTATATATTCTGTGGAAGGTGTAGGATCAAGAAATGTTCGTCTAATCAAAACGTTCGGTCCGAGCGTTTTAATATGCTTTCCTACCTGCCTGTCAACGTATGTATTAGCATACCTCTGCGCACCCAATTTGCGCAGACAGGATATGTCATCAGAGCGTTCATGCACGCTGTGCAGACAGAGCGAGGATGGCAGGCAAACATCAACAAGCCGATCTTCCTTCCTGGTATTGTAGTACTTTCAAAGATTTCTCACCAGTGAATGACACATGATGTAGCCCAGCGGTTAATCCAGTCCTCGCGCCAGCTCGTTAGAAGTGAGCTACGTGCATGAACTGTGTTCCGATCGATATGATCCCTACACAGAGTTCATTGCTCCCTACTCCCTGAGCAGGGGAAATCCGTTGAAGTTTACTTCACTTCGGAACATGGGCTGGAATTGGGAACCTGATGTAGCCTATTGTAGTAATGTTGTCTCTGGTCTGTGAGTGTAAATGCGTTCAGGGGGCGTGGCTTTGGACGGCGATTGCAGGAAGGGTGGGACGTTCGCTTTCAGTGCTATCAGGCTAAAGTTAGCATTTTCCAAGATCTCCTATTGTACCTTTAAGTGTGCTGCTGAAGTACTGACAAGAATTTATGGTAAACTAAAATATACTTTAGTGCAGTTTCTATTGAAAATTGTATGTCATGTATTTAAATATATTTGTAATTACACATTTGTAATGACGGAGTTTCAATTTATTACATTTAAATATATTAACTTGAAATGTAATATCGAATAACACACTACAGTTAAAATTATGATAGTAAGTAATAAGTGTTTACTTTAGTATGTTAGTCAACACTTGAACTCGTTAAAGCGTGACTAAGCGTAATAAATTTGGAATATATTTTAAAATACAACTTTTAGTTTGACATTATTACAAAGTGCACATATTAAAAGTGTACTTAAGTGTGTTAAGAACAGTCATGCAAGTCTTGTACATGTATTCTGGATTACGTAATCAGATTCCAAAAAATAAGTAGTTCTAATTAGATTAAATCACATTTTAAAATACTCGTAATCAGACTACAGTTAGTTTTTTATTGATTACTTGAAATCATACATTCACACAATGGCAATAAATTATTCATAATTTATTGATTCTCCCTAATTATTTTTTCATCTTTTAAATTTTTCTTTCTAAAATGCCTGCATGACATTTAGTAAGTGCTTTACTTTGATTGATGTTATTTTAAAATTATTTATTTTTATTTTAGATTTTTATGACTAAATTAATTGTTAGCTTTTCATTAAACTCACAAACCCCTGCAGTTCCTTCACGAACCTGAGTTTGGGAAACCTTGACATAATGTACTGCTTAATTCACTTTATGTTATTAATAACAACAAATGGAATATATTTTCTTTGTATTTTAATATCAATATGGCACAATATTATTCTATTTAAATCAATTTGATAAACGAGTTATGTTAATCTAAAAGTAATCCAAAAGTAATCTGATGGATTACGTTACTAACTACAATTTTTGTCATGTAATTTAGAATCAGTAACGGACTACAATTTGTAAGTAATCTACGCAGCTCTGATTATACATTTCTTTCTTTAATATTATATTTTCTGCTACTATAGTTTTTTTAAAAAATTTTTTAAATATGCTAGATTTGATATACACTACAAGCGTATATTCAACTAAATTTAACACACTTCTTTTTTACTAGAGTTTGCAAACCTACAAGCTATGAGTAACAGTTATTATTCAGTGTTTACACAAAAGTGTGAAGGCACAGCAGCAAAAAATGGCTCATTTTAACCTCGGGGTCAAAGAGTGGGCGGAAAATCGTCATGCGAAACTAAATTATGACTGTTTTTGTTGAAAGAAACATTGACTAACAATATTAGCTCTGGGATAAAAATGAAATGATTTATAAAAAGAGGCAGTCACGTTAAAGCCATGAGATATGATGATTTTAGATTTACTTGACTATTTATTGAGCTGATGTAAAGGACTTCCACACGTGGTTTATATGAACAGTATATTTCATTCTCTCTCAATTTTTCTTCCTCTCTTTCTTAGTTTCTTAGCCGTTTTTTCTTGTCTGCTTAACTCAGCTCCACACGGTTCAGCCTCACCACCCCTGAATGCACAGATACTGTGGCGTGGCTGGGCAGAAAGCCCTAAAAAGACCAACAGCAAATGTTGTCTGCTGTTCTCCGTGTTACACAGGGACACAGAAAAAGCCATTATTGTCTCGTTTTCCAGAGCTCAGTTCGTAGAAAACAAGGACGGCAGCCACTGCACACCTGGGAGCAGTAATGAAAACTATGAAAAGCAGCCAAGAGATGCAGGTCAGGAGGCTGGTGGCTCTAATGAGTATCAGTGATTACATTATACAGGACTGCTCAGACGAGGGTGGTCCAGCTATGGTGGTCATTCCGACTTAAAGAGGCAGTTCTTAAAGAGACTATGTCTTAAAGAGACAGTTCATCCAAAAAATAAAATTTGCCGAAAATGTACTTACCCTCTGGCCATCCAAGATGTAGATAAGTTTGTTTCTTCATCAGAACAGATTTGAACAGAGAAATGTAGCATTACATCACTTGCTCACCAATGGATGCTCTGCATTGAATGGGTGCCGTCAGAATGAGAGTCCAAATAGCTGATAAAAACATCTCAATAATCCACAAGTAATCCACACCACTCCAGTCCATCAATTAATGTCTTGTTAAGTGGAAAGCTGAATGTTTGTAAGAAACAAATCCATCATTAAGATGTTTTTAACTTTAAAATGTCACTTCTAAACCAGTCTATAATGCATAATAACGCTTCCTCCAGTGAAAAAGTCCATCCCCTGTAGTCCATTCACATCAACATCCACCAACATATTTGTTTAGAACAGTTTTGATCTGTTTTCACTTGTAAATGATGTGCATCTGTGCATATTTCTCTCCTGATTCAAATGAGGCAACTTTTTTACTGAAATAAAGGAACATTATGGATAGAGGACTCGTATTTTAGCTGGAAACAGTGGTTATTCTTACAAATACACATCTTTTCGCTTCATTTAATGGACTGGAGTAGTGTGGATTACTTGTGGATTATTGTGATGTTTTTATCAGCTGTTTGGACTCTTATTCTGACGGCACCCATTCACTGCAGAGGATCTATTGTTGAGCAAGTGATGTAATGCTACATTTCTCCAAATCTGTTCCCGTGAACGAACAAACTCATCTTGGATGGTCCATTTTTAGCAAATTTTCATTTGAACTATTTCTTTAAAGAGATCATTTTCTAATGTTCTTCTGCAGAACACAAAATAATATATTTTTAATGTTTCAATAGTTTTTGTCCATGCAATTAGTCAACGAGTCAATGGCTTCTAAAAAAAAAAAAGAAAACACTGGACCCCATTGACTTTCATTGTATGGACAAAAAACATTCAAATATTTTTCAAAATATCTTTATCCAACATTCTTTCTAATATCTGCTCCTTTCCACTGGCAGCAGTGGCTGCGCGCACGTACTTCACAATGCACCCAGACAGCAAGCAGTGTTGGCTCAGATCCGGCCCACATCTGGCCCGCATGGATTTCACATGGGCCAGATGTGGGCCGGATCTGGGCCAAAACTATGTTGCTGTCTGGGCACAAACATCACGCACGTCTCCATTATATTTAGCAAGGAAGTATTTCTGTTTCCTGGGAATGAGGTGCCTTTTTCCACTGTTCCAGACCCAGTTTCATTTCCTCAAACCTAAACTCGTGTATATTTTAAGAGGCAGCGTAAACCTGTTCTCTGATGGCACCAAAGGGTGACTTCTCACAAACTGTTCCTTTCCCATGATCCATGATTCCTGATGTTGCCCTACCAGTCCCCATTTCTATGTCAATACAACGCCAGATTTTCCTGGAACGTTTATTTGGGTGGTTTTGTACCCTGAGAGCTGTTTTTCTAGTCTTTGAAGAGATCTGACAGTGGGATCCCTTACGGAACAAAACAAAAAAGGAATATACTGTAAAATATAATGCGATGTATTACATAATACATTTCCATATATTGGAAATTTTCAATATACAGCAATATATGCATTGACAATATATAGCTATATATTGATACATACAAATATATTTAGAAATGAAGACAAAAATAAATATTAATTGTTTGATCCTTTATTGAGTATGTATTGCACATAGATGTTCCCATAGAAATGTGAATGTATGTACACACATATATACACACATTCAAGCAATGAGTTACAGCAGATTTCTAGTTCCCAGCATGCTTTGCTTCTGACTGTTAAAGGAGAGTAAAAAAGTTCAAATGTATTGTTATTTCATGTGTTTTTGCTCAATATTAATATAGGGGGGTATCTGTTAGTGTTTAATGTTGTATTATTTTGAAATGTAAAAGGGTTTCTGGTGTGTGTAAGTTTGTGGGGTTACCGCTGTGCAGAAGAGTAGAGTCTGTGGTCAGGATGACGACTGGCCAAACACTGTTAAATTATATGTTATTTTATTTAAAAAGTAATGGTAGTGCATTATTCAGCACAGTGGTAGTCTGTTCACCAAGTGCTTTGTTATGAGCAGATGTGCGTATGCTAGCTATGAAACATTTACAGTGGGTACGGAAAGTATTCAGACCCCCTTAAATTTTTCACTCTTTGTTATATTGCAGCCATTTGCTAAAATCATTTAAGTTAATTTTTTTTCCTCATTAATGTACACACAGCACCCCATATTGACAGAAAAACACAGAATTGTTGACATCTTTGCAGATTTATATATATAAGTAAATATATTGTCACATATTTTTCAATATATGAAAAGCGGCAATTCCTTATGTATTATTCAATATATTGTAATACACAATATATTATTCTGTATAATTTCTAATATACCATTATGTCGTTTAATATATGGATAATTCATATATTAGGAAATATATTTTCTTTGCGTAAGGGATATACTGTATAATATGGTCATGTGCCGAGACTAAAGTGATTAGGATTCTAATTTGAAATCCCTTTGATGTATTTGTGAAATTATAGCAAGAAGCTGGTGTTAATGTGCAGGTTATGCCCTATCTTTGGAAAGATTTGTTTGTACTAATCACATTTGCACACTGGTGTAGAAACGACCCAGTGTACATTAAATTTCCATTTGTTTTGAAAATGAACATTTTGTTGAAAAAAGCTGACATGTATTGAAATCCAGGTACCATTTTATATAGCAGTGAACACCCATGCTTGAGGAATTTAATTTAATTTAATTTAATTAAAAATGTATAATTATGAAATAGAAAGTCTATAATTATGAAATACAAAATCGTAACTATGACAGTCATATTTTTTGTCATAATTATGACTCTGTGTCAGAATTTAAATTTTTTATGTCATACTTTTGATTTCATAAATTAATTGAATAATTATTATTAAATATTTAAACTTTTATCTCATGATGACTTTTTATCTCCTAATGTATCTTTTTGTCAAGTTTTTAACTTTTACTTTTTATCTAATAAACTTGACTTGTGTCATAATTTGTATTTTTATCTCATAATTATGACCGTATGTCATAATTTTGACTTTTTATCTCTTAATTTGTACTTTTATCTCAAAATTATGACAGTAAGTCATTATTTTGACTAGAATGTCCTAATTTTGACGTTTATTTCATTATTGGGATTTAGAATCTAATAATAATAATTATGACTTTTTATCTCATAATTTTTGACTTAGGATATCATGGCAGTGTGGAGAGAGAATGTTTCATGTTTCTCTCCTCAGCATACAGAGTTATTAATTTGCTTAAATATCTGAAACACTTAACTATCTAAGAGGATTACAAAACTGCTGCTTTATCCCTTTCTTTACCTCTTTAACTTCTGCTGGGTTTTACAGCAGCAAGAATGCATTTAATCTGATTCCTACTTTAATGTTTGCTTATGGCTACTTATTCCTGTCATAAACTGGGAACAGTGTTGATTTTTATAGCAGCACGTGAGTGGCCACATCGACTGTTTATGTGACCCCTCATTTAAAGGGTCTGGATAATATGGAAAAAAAACAAACAAGATTTAGCATAAACTGGTTGACATTAGTCCCATGCTCAAGTTCAGCATTAAAAAGCTACTTTAGAGGCTTTCATTCTGTACAGTCAACACCCTCTTAGTCTTAGCCATGTCAACTTTAGTTCACCACAGAATGAAGGCAAGATAAACAACAATGAGGGGCTTCACTTAAATTGTACTGCTAATTAAGAAGATTTAGAAGGCTCAGATTTGAGGGAAAAGTATTGCAAGGTATTAAATATTAAGGTGGGATATATTATCCTGTTGAATTAAAGGGGTCATGAACTGCCTCTGTTTTTTGTTTTGTACTGTTCTCTGAGGTCCACTTACAATGTTATCAAGATTTTTACATCAAAAAACATAATTTAGAAGTAATAGTCTATTTTCTGTCCTGTTTTTAACCCCCCTCATCAGAACGCTCTCTTTGAATTGAATAGGATTGCAGACTAGGAAATAAACGCCTACTGAAAATCCCATGTTGAATTGTGCCTTGTTTGTAACGAATCCGTGGTAAAATGAAGTGAACAAAGCACCAAGTTCTTACAGATGCGGTCTGGATTTTCGTTAAAAATAAAGTTCATTCAATCTTTCCTAATGTTGGGATCAGAAGGAAGGCGATGCAAATACTATTTTTTCCACAACAACATAACTGTACAGCGTCTTGTGTTCGGAGCATCTTTATCATTTAGTTTCTGCATAGACCTGCCTGCGTGTTGGCCTCTCTCATAAACACTGCATGCGCGAATCGGTGAGCGGGGCTAAACAGGCAGCGATGTAGAATCTGTGGGCGGGACTAAACAGGCAGCGATGTAGAATCTGTGGGCGGGGCCAAATAGGCAGCGATGTAGAATCTGTGGGCGGGACTAAACAGGCAGCGATGTTGAATCTGTGGGCGGGACTAAACAGGTAGCGATGTAGAATCTGTGGGCGGGGCCAAACAGGCAGCGAAGTAGAATCTGTGGGCGGAACTAAACAGGCAGCGATGTAGAAGCAGGCGTTGATCTTCTGCGGAGGCGGTGCTTATTCACACTATTAGGTCATAGAGTAGAACATTCCACAAGCTGTTGTTTTGGCAGATCGACTTCAATATAAGCTGTTTTTAGACTGACAAGAAAGTTTTGAGTTCTAAAACTTACAGGATGTTTTTATAGTACAATGACCTTTTATATGTGTTTCTCAGTTCATGACCCCTTAAAAACGTTTTCTTATTAAGGTGGGATATATTATCCTGTTGAATTAAAGGGGTCATGAACTGCCTCTGTTTTTTGTTTTGTACTGTTCTCTGAGGTCCACTTACAATGTTATCAAGATTTTTACATCAAAAAACATAATTTAGAAGTAATAGTCTATTTTCTGTCCTGTTTTTAACCCCCCTCATCAGAACGCTCTCTTTGAATTGAATAGGATTGCAGACTAGGAAATAAACGCCTACTGAAAATCCCATGTTGAATTGTGCCTTGTTTGTAACGAATCCGTGGTAAAATGAAGTGAACAAAGCACCAAGTTCTTACAGATGCGGTCTGGATTTTCGTTAAAAATAAAGTTCATTCAATCTTTCCTAATGTTGGGATCAGAAGGAAGGCGATGCAAATACTATTTTTTCCACAACAACATAACTGTACAGCGTCTTGTGTTCGGAGCATCTTTATCATTTAGTTTCTGCATAGACCTGCCTGCGTGTTGGCCTCTCTCATAAACACTGCATGCGCGAATCGGTGAGCGGGAACAAGAAAGTTTTGAGTTCTAAAACTTACAGGATGTTTTTATAGTACAATGACCTTTTATATGTGTTTCTCAGTTCATGACCCCTTAAAAACGTTTTCTGCTTTCACATCAATGGGAACAATAGACTTTCTGTCTGTAATCATTTTATTTCAGTCAGATGGGGAAAATAACGTGGCTGGAGGTACATCTAAGGTTTCTCAACAAGAAAAGTTCGGCCTAGGTGAGCAAAACAAGCAAATGTAGTAGACGGCCCTTCTGTCTCGAGGGCAGCAGGAGCACTTCAGACTGAGGACAGTATGCTCTGATGTTGCCTGGCACTGAACGTTGTGCACGTGTAAGACATGCTGAGAAAACCAAAGGTGGCATTGTGGAGAGAGAGAATGCAATGTTAAATCTGGCAACCATTGCTTTATCGATTCTACCATATCTGTGCCGCAGCTGGAGACACATGTTGAGATACATCTGGCCAAATGAAGTGCAGCGGTCCGCCAAAGTGATTTTTTATGTTTGTCCTGATACATTCTGGCTATGCTTTGTTTGATATTTTGGGAAATTGCATACAAAATAATGAATGGAAACACCAAGATGTGAATAAACTGTCCAAAATGTGCATTGAAACATGCACTCGCTTGAGATGGATAGTTTTTTTTTATCAGAGTATAAATAAGTACAAATTGACCATTTTCTTGGCAAAAGCTATTTCCACTAAACCAAACTGGTAAATGAGACAGTTTTCTGGAAAAAAAGGAGGGTGAATTTTACTTGCAATGCGACCTACTCAAATTTGAATCTACTTTTTCTGATTTTCATTCTCATTTTTAAGCAATGCCAGTGGCGCGACACAAAGAGCCACAATTCAGTTCGGCAATGCATGATGTCACCCATTCAAAGTAAATGAGAAGCGTTAACGGCGTTAGTCTAAACACACCTGATTATCACCGGCTCTCCTTGTTTGTTAATTGTTTGCTAATTTGCACCATTTAGTCAATCTGGCCTTTAACTATAAATAGCATTTCTGCATTACTTGCACTTACGGTACGCAAATAGCCTCTGACATTTTTATTCAGAAGACATGAACACAAAGTACGACAAAACATGTTTATTGAATAGATTCCCTTTTCTGCATCAAAAAGTTGCCTCAACTAAGCTTTAGCATAAAATGCTATAATATGCAAGATTATGTAATATAATATCACATATTTTAATGCACGTGTAGTGTACTTCAATCTTAATGTAATAGTCAAATTAAAAAGTACATTTTCAATCTCAATCATTTCAGTCTTTTGTTACGCTTTAAAAAGTTTACTAATTTTGATGTGCTATATAACACAAGTACTTGATTATATTTTTAACTGCAGTATGCTATTCAATATTACACTTAAAGTTGATATTTTATTAATTTAGTAAATATTTGTGTGTGTGACGCTGTGTTTCGTTGTGAAAGCGAAACTACTTTGTTTGGCCTTCCAAAAATGGACACGACTAGAAATCAGTGGTTAAGTTGTATTTACAAGAAACAATAATGTACAGTATGTGGAAAATAATGTGTTTTTTTAACCTTAAACTGCATAAACACATTTCATTACACCAAATACACCAAATAATGTTCTTTTTAGCAACATCATATGACCCCTTTAAATTTACTAAATTACAAATTATCATTACAGTTGTGTTTTACAAACATATTTAAATACATGACATCCACAATTCAATAGAAATGGCATTAAAGTATATTTTAATTAATTTTATTAAAATGTAATTAAATTTAACCATATTTCAAAAACAATAGAAGCAATTATGAAATTACATATAAAAATGTATTTAAGTCCTATTTAGGTAGGTCAGAAATGCACACTTAAGTTAAACTAACTGCATTTAAAGGGGTGGTTCATTGCGATTTCACTTTTTTAATGTTAGTTAGTGTCTAATGTTGCTGTTTGAGCATAAACAATATCTGCAAAGTAACACATGTTAGACTGCACCCCATAAACACAATCAAGCCTAGAAAAAACCCAGTGAACCACCCCTTTAATATAAATTTAAACTATAATACATTTTGATTTAATTGTTAATAACATACAAATAAGTGTCCAAAAACATTACATTCAGACTTAAGTACCGTATATTCTTTTAAAGTATGCTAAAGTGTACTTCTTTTTCAGGCAGATGGGCTCCATTCACAGGCAAAGTGCTTGTCATACTGGTACAACATGCTGGACATCACGCTGCCATCAGTGATCTGACAATATGCTGAATCAGTGAAGCATGCGAGCGTTTAGCTTCACTTGTCTACCTCTCCACGGAGCTGATATTTGCCTGCTGCTTATTAGTTCCTACAGATTGAGCTATTACAGGTCACTCTCTGTCCAATTAAAATCAGACCGCAGGAGGACATCTCGCACGTGCGTTTAATTTAGCATTCAGCAGCACAGGTGCACAGGTGTCATGCTGAACAGGTGCGTGGGCCGCTGAGAAGCAGCTCTGTGCTGCGCTGCCTCACAGCATTCGGGCTAAAATGAGTGGCATTCTGGATCGGAGGGGGACGAGGTGCCCGCTGGAATGCCCGTCTCAGCACACACCTGCCTACAGTGCCTCAGTGTGAGCACACCTACTGTAGGCCTCGGGGGTGTTTTTATCTGCATCTCGGTTTCGGCGGACATTGTGGAGGTCACAGCCCAGAGGAAAATTTCATAGCTCAAGAGACGTAATGGACTCCAATGAAACTAGGTCTCAATCCCAGCTATATATTTTTCTGGTCTTTTTTTTGTGACGCTGCAGCCCCAAACAAAAACATTAGGGTTAATTAAAACATTTCCATTTGCTGTCCATTTAGTCTTTGGGAGCCCGTTGAGATCATGAGATACCATTTGTGATTTTCTGTGAAAAAGAACCTTACACTTTAGCATACTTTTAAAATGTCTACTTATTATAGAAAAAATTTACTTTTAAAGAATATGTTTGTGAACGGAATGTCTTTTTAATTTTTATTTATTATTTATTTATTTATTTATTTTGTTGCCAATTAATTGTATTTTCAAAATGCAATTAAATGAAACTGTATAATACTTTACAAAGGGTTGTCATTACATTACACAGGGATTCATTACTTGAAGTTGAAATACAATAAACATGAACTGAAAAAAATAAATAATAATAAAAAAACTTAAACTTATTTTTTTTTTGAGCTAGTTGCCAAAGCAACATTTATTATTTTCTTTTATTTACCATTTTCTTTTACCTCAGTGTATTAAAATAACTCAAACTGAAATAAAAACCAAACAAAATAGGCATATTAAATTGAAATGAAAAACATGCAAAACATAACTGCCAAAACTTTAACTAAAATTTTGATGAAAATAAAAAAGGACAAAAATAAAAATAAAAAATATGAATAACTATAATAGATTCTCAATGATCTAAAAATAACTATCATAAAATAAATGATCTAAAATTACACTGACTTTAAATAGTAATTTCATAATTACTTCTACTGTCTGTGAAATATGATTAAAATGTACTGCTGAATGTACTATCAAGCATTTATGCAAAAACTACAAATATTTAGATTTCTTTTAAAACTTGTACATCCTGTATTTAAATATCGTTGCAACTGCACATTTGTAAAGATGATGTTGCAGTTTATTACTTTTAAAATATATTAACTACTGTATAAATGTAATACTGATTACAATTACAAAATTATAATCAAGTACTTTACATGTGCTTTATGTTAGTCAACACATCAAAATACATGTATTTCTTTTAAGCACTGCAAACGTTTATTAAAACAATGATTTAAAATGTACCTTATTCATTACATCTGCAAGTACTGTTTTTAAAAATATATTTTAAAGATTTTAAGTACACAATTAAGAACGCTTCGAAAGGAAGCCCTCTTGAATAGCTCACAGTTGAGGCCTTTAATGTTGGTCTAACTCTCATGATTTCAGAGTTTCTCAGCAGGGAAGTGTAGCTGAGATTTGGTTTGCTGTGAACTTTGATTTCATTGTGTTGGCTTAAGTTAATAATGTGGAGCGAACTGTAGTTTTAAGGGTGTTATTCCTTGTTAGGGGGCTGTTGAGTTAAACCTTGACTGAGAGTCTGTTTTCGGTTGGTTATTAATCTCTTGGTCAAACTCTAAACAGTAAATGTTTGGATCCCCTGCGTAGTTTGACAGGGGGCAAAGTACAACAGTTCTCAGCTAATATGAATCTGCTTTAAAAGGAAGACGAAGGCTTTGGAGTTTCGTCAGAATTGCTGCAGAGAATGGAATGAATGGAATGCCTTCTATTTTAAGTCAAATCATTATGACCTCACTGACACCAAAAGAGTCACTTCTTTACAAAACACTTAAACAGTCAGCTGGAGCTTATCTACAACATAGACAACATATGCCATATTTAGGTGTTATTAGGAAGAAAATGGCACTGTTTGGTTCAACTTCAAGGGGGCACCCATGAATAAGCTGAATATGCATGAAAATAAACAACCCCTCCTAAAATGAGTTCAGCTCAAGTTCATAAAGGTCCTCTCATTGGACCTTGGTTGAGAGAGATCAGTAAACCAACTCTTTCAGTCTGCAGCTTGACATTATGAGTTAATTGTGACCTTTACAAAGTCGATATTCAGAATATACCATACTTATAATATTATAGCAGGCACACTTTCTGTATGCACAGTAAACCTGTGACCTACTTAATTTGACAAATCGAACGGTATTATTATCACACAGATTACTGTATGCCAGGATGCAATGCATTTGATGCCAACTTCCTTTCACTGTGTGATCAATGGGCAAATAATATTAGCCGTGGTAAATATTTAGTTTCTCATATCACATGTGAAAGGAAAAGTTCAACCCAAATGGAAATTTGCTGAAAATGTATTCACCCTCAGGTCATCCAAGATGTAGATGAGCTTGTTTTTTCATCAGAACAGATTTGGAGAAATGTAGCATTGCATCACTTGCTCACCAATGGATGCTCTGCAGTGAATGGGTGCCGTCAGAATGAGAGTCCAAACAGCTGATAAAAACATCACAATAATTCACAAGTAATCCACACCTCTCCAGTCCAACAATTAACATCTTGTGAAGTGAAAATCTGCATGTTTGTAAGAAACAAATCATTACATTTTAACTTTAAACCATTTCTTCTGGACAAAATATGAGTCCATAATTACACTTCCTCTAGTGAAAAAGTCCACATCTGTTGTCCTCTCACATCAAAATCCCCCAACTTGTTTAGAACGGTTTTGGACTGTTTTCACTTGTAAATGGTGCTTGATCTGTGCATATTTCTCTCCTGATTCACACAAGACGTTTCACTGTTTTCACCGGAGAATGAGGACTTGTATTTTAGCAGAAAGCAACGGTTTAAAGTTTAATCTTGTGAAGTGAAAATCTGCATGTTTGTAAGAAACAAATCATTACATTTTAACTTTAAACCATTTCTTCTGGACAAAATATGAGTCCATAATTACACTTCCTCTAGTGAAAAAGTCCATCTCCTGTTGTCCTCTCACATCAAAATCCCCCAACTTGTTTAGAACGGTTTTGGACTGTTTTCACTTGTAAATGGTGCTTGATCTGTGCATATTTCTCTCCTGATTCACACAAGAGAAGTTTTCAAGTTTACAAGTTTTCACCGGAGAATGAGGACTTGTATTTTAGCAGAAAGCAACGGTTTAAAGTTTTTAAAAAAAAATCTTAATGATGGATTTATTACAGACACACAGCTTTTCTCTTCACTAGACGTTAACTGATGGACTGGAGTGGTGTGGATTACTTGTGGATTATTGCGATGTTTTTATTAGCTGTTTGGACTCTCATTCTGACGGCACCCATTCACTGCAGAGCATCCATTGGTGAGCAAGTGAAATAATGTTAAATTTCTCCAAATCTGTTCCAATGAACAAACTCAGTGATATCTTGGATGCTCTGTGGGTGAGTTAAGTTTTGGTAAACTATTCCTTTTATATCTCATTCTTGATTGATAGTTTGATCGGACCGCCAAAATAATACATCAATTTACACAAACTTGAATGAAAAATAAAAATGCAATGATTCTCAGAGAATGTTGCTGTTGCAGAGGCAGAGATCCCATTGTGAGGCTGCTGGCAGTGGCTCATTGAGATGGTCACTATAGTGATGCTGGTGACAAGATATGATACGACAGACTATTAAGTATTAAAAGATAAAGAAACCAAATCCCTCTTTTCATTCAGGCCTGTCTCGTTTCCCAGTGGAGTCCTGAAGAACGGACACCCCACTGATGCAGAGGAAGGACAAAATAGAAACCTTGAGACTGATGAGGACAATTGTATATCCTGTGTGACCCGTGACAAGCCCACTGCACAGATGTGTCCAAATATGTATTTGCAAATAAATTTGTCAATGTTTAATTGCCTTTCACCTTAATTAAATCTGTAGAGCTCAAATGAATGTTCCAGCTTCAAATGTTAAGCTATGCCAATAGAATTACTGCAATTTTGTTTCTTTTTATAAACCAAGGGATAATTATAATAAAATAATTTTAGGTGGTATATGTTACAGATTGTTCTAAAACTAGAATATACTTTTAATGCAATATGTTCACTAAAAAAATTATATATTATTTGTAAGACTCGTTTCTTATTACTGTGCTGTATTTGCGTATTGACTTCTATTGACATTCCTAAGGATTTAGCATGGAGTTTAATCATTAGCTTACGCTGCTTGAGGTCCACTACACTCTTGGGAGGCCAAGATTTATAGCTGAATCAACATTAACTCAATCAACTTCAGTGATTTGCCATGGCTTCGAGTAGAACACTTCCTACATTCAGAAGCTTTATTATGGGACCTTAAATATATTTTTATTTCCTGATCGCCTCAGTCATATGTTTTAAACAGCGTTCCAACTTGAACAAGGCAATGCAGCCACAAAAACAGTTAATATTAGTGTATAACACTAGTCATAAAGCTCTGTATTCAAGTATCGATTATTAAACTCATATTTAGCTTAACATACACATTAAAATAGGTTTTCCTTGCCTACAAAATTAGTTTAAAGGTTTTCCAAGCCATACCAGTCCATTGCACACTCCCTGGTGGATGTTAATTAGTTACACACAAGTATTCAGTAATTTTCCACTACAAAGTGAAAACTCAAGCCCAAGTACATCTTGCTATGGCACTCCAATGATGTGACTCAAAACAGGAACAACCTTTGGTTTGGTCAGTTTATGTCAAAACTCCTGTCACATTCCTGTGAATCAATGTATGTAGGCAATAGGATGGCCATCAGACTAATGTGAAAAGGTTTACATGTATATGCCTCCCACTTGGGGTCAAAGGTCAGGGCTGAAGTCTCATAGCATCTTAAAGAACAAGGATCAGGTTTCCATATTACACTTTTAAATGTAAGGAAAAAAAATTAACTTAAATGATTTTAGCAAATGGCTGCAATATAACAAAGAGTGAAAAATTTAAGGGGGTCTGAATACTTTCCGTACCCACTGTATCTTACAAAAATGGGATTTTATAGATAGTTTATGCTTTTTTATAATATACACAAATACAGTACACCAAGGTGAACATATTTATTCAGACAGTTAAATTTCACTTTCAAAAAAGTCCAGTGCAAAAGTTACTGCTGCTTATCAACGGTAGCTGTCACAGCGACAAGAGCAATCCTCCGTACGCTAGATCATCACATTCAACAGCATTCAGTTAAGCCTTCGCAGCCTTCTATGGATGCAGCCCCTGAATTGGCACACAGATACTGTTGCCTTGAATATGCAAATGCCATCATGAAATCACTGCTAAAGCCTTTGAAGCACAAGGTTAAACCCGGCATCATAAAGCCATGTGTCTGTCAAAGGTCATGGGTCAACCAGAAGGGCAATGACCCTAAACACTTTAAAACACACTCAGGACTGGTAGAAAGCAAACACTTGACTATGATGAGCCAGCAATGAGCACAGGTCTAATTTAATGTTCGAAACATTGTTTCGCAGAACATTGTCCAGCTTATCTTGAATTAATATATTAAAAGACGCACGCAATTGTCAATGGTGACTAAAGTCAGAGCTGTTTGCTGGGAGGAACGAGGCCAATCCCAAATCTAAAACATGGATTCAACAATTAACACTGAATAAAGAGCCATCACCTTAATTACTCTCTCATCTCATCCCTCTTATTAAATCAAACAGTTCAAATCAAATATCTGCACTGCACACATCTTTTCTGCATCCTGCTGTTGTTGTTATATGAACATGATGACCCTGTTTCTTCAGCCCATCTTCCCCAAAATCAGAGTTATAATCCTGGCTCATTGGGTCAGAGATATTCTAAGGCATGTCTGTACACAAACTACATAAATTCTACATTGTGCATTGCTTATGTATTTATTTTTTTTGCTTGTGTATTGTTCATTTAGAACTTAAGATGTTCATGCAATCGTGTTTTCTTCAGATTGTACCATGAATCTTCCTCAAATAAATGGTGACAGACTCTACATACTGTACGCAGTATAGCTGTTGTTTGATTTGAACACTCTTGCTTCCTGAAGAGCCCTTGACATGCAGCGACTCAGTGTACCACATCCGTACGTGCAGGATCCCACATGTACGCACCGTTCACAGCCTGTCTGTTCCCACAATCCCCGATGACCCTGACTCACCTCACACACTTCACCGTATGCTGAGGTACAGACCACCAAAAGCCTGAAGGCACTCTTTATCTCTTAAAACGAAATTAGGAAGAACAGCAAAAGGACAAAGAGAGACAGAGAGATAGGGTTGGAGAAACAGCTTCATTGTTCCCCTGGCTCTGCGGTCGAGGATCTTGAGATGTTGTTATCTCACATAAAGGCAAATAAGGAGACAGACTTGGCCTTGCAATCGGGGCTTTTCTATGGTAGAGAGAGATTTCCTTTTATCAGTTTAATGTCAAAACCTGAACACACAGGCATTGAAAGTGTCACTGCACTGACAAAATGCAAAATAAATAAATAAAAAGTAAATAACGAGTAAATTAATTGAATATCATTTGATCTAAAGGGCAGGTCATTCTCAGGAAACATTGCAATTTACTGCGTGAATCACAGTGTGCGTGCCTTACAATATATTATAAAATTATATTAATATATAATTAATACGATACTGAAGTGTTTAACTATAAAAACTATTTTGAACTATTTTCAAAATAAAACAATGATTTTATTTCTGAATATTTATTTTTCACCCAGAATATCGGTCAGATTGTGTATCCCCGTTTTCTTATGTTACATTGATTGAAATTAAAATTTTGCTATTGATGAATTAAAAACATAAGTTCATTTTACGGTCTTTATCAGTATTTTATAATATTTACACTTAAATTGGTGTTATCAAGTTCAGCAATAACTCAAACACTGTAGAAATTCATCATAGTGACCATAGTAATTTTTACCAAAAAAAAAAAAAAAATTTCCTCTTGGAACAAAGTATAATAATTGTGTGGTGAGATTATATTTTCTGGCTTCCTCATTAATATTAGATTTAGCACTGATCTTCAAACCTGTCACATTCAACCCCAAAACACTGAGATGAGTGACACAAAGTGTTTTGACTAAGACATACCATGAGTTAACTTTTTTTTTTTTTTTTCTCGGTTTTAATGGGATTGAGTATAAAGCTAATACTATCTTCATTTTTTTACATATTCAAAATTCTAAGTATATGAATTCCAGACATACTGGGATGCGGTGTTAAAGGTTTAAAAATCGCAATGAAGCAGATGTTTTCATGTGTTTTCTTCATCTTTTCTTCTGTATTGTGACATACAGACCAAATAACTGGAGAAGACCTGTATGCCCCACCACGAGAAGTCTGTTTTTTGCTGCAAGATTGAGTTTTTGACAAAAAATATGATTTCCTGAAAACTCCGCTGTAACCTTTTCAAATGAAATTATTAAATGTTAAAGATGGCACTGTTTCCTGAGGAAGACCCTTTTATTGTTGTCTCTGCTGGCAAAGCTTAATAAAATATGCCAGAACATTGTGCCCCATGGCCCATCATGAATATTCATGCGTATGCTTGTGTGTAAACGTAAGCGTGCACACGATTGTGGGAGGATTTCAGGCTGGTGTGTCACTGAGGCGTTCTGTGGACGGAGACACGTCTGCGTCAGTGATAACATTACTCGCTGACGAGGGTTATTGTGGTGCGCATTGCAACAGCTTTCACGGTCTCAGTCAGATCCCACGCAAAGCGCCCACTTGGCTGGAGGGGGCGCTTTTGCCCTTTTCTCTTTCTCAATCTGTTTCTTTTCCCATTTCATTCTTTTCTGTATCAAAACACTGGAGATGAGACTTGATATATAGCTATACTCCCATTCACTCTTATGCATTTTATTACAAGTGCAAACAGACAAGCAAAATGGTACTGTTTTGCCTCCTCAAAGCTTTTGAATTGCGGAAAACCTGCACAAGCACAAGTACATGATGAAATTTTCATATATATGAGGCAATGCGTTGACCAGTCTGCTATATGATGCACATTTGCACTCACAATGTATGTGTTGGTCAGTCATATTTCTTGTAGGAGTCATTTACAGAAATCCCACATAACTGCGAGCAATGGGCCCTACATGTGATCTTATCCGCTCTGAGCTCGCTAATATGTGAATGAATGAACATGTGACGCTCAGGTGTCTGGACTTGAGAAATAACAGCTTTACTTCCATTAGAGGGAAGCCCATTTGAACTTTATTTACATATATAAATTGATTAGCTTACAAAAGTACTCAAGAGGAAGTGACTTCAAAGGGCCAAGATTAAGGTTAATTGAGCCTGCAACTAATGCTGCGTTCAAGTCCTCCTGGGACGTTCGTACTTACGAGTTGATTACGACGTCAGGTGCGTTCAAGTCAGTTTAGTCGGCACAAGATGGCGGTTTACCTTCTTTTAATAAGTTACAAGAAAATACAACAGGGTCTGCATTTTTTTACTTGGATTTCAGCTGCGTAACAAGAACATGAACAATTTAAGTTTATAGGACAACTAAACTATCAATTTAAACAAAAATTTACCGTCAACTACAGACATTGCATCTATCGATTCCGCCATGTTTCTCAATGACACGCCCCCAACTCGGGGCTTAAATAAAATTTCGAGTTTCCCACTCGTAATAACGACTTTGTGGTGGCGTTCATGTGCGTTCAACTCGTAAATACGATCTATCCGACATGACTTGAACGCACCTTATTTTTAGGGTTTATGATGTGCAAGGAACTTAACAGGTGAGAAAAATACACACTAGGTCAGTAGTTCATATATTCAAAGTCTAAATATTAATTAAATGTCAGGGTTTGGTGGTCTGTATATCCATTGCTCTTTTGTTGATTTTGGTTGCTTCCATTGTCCTCATTTGTAAGTCGCTTTGGATAAAAGCGTCTGCTAAACGACTAAATGTAAACGCAAATGTGTATTTACAAGTAATCTTTTATTTAGTCTACTAGGTTTTTCTCTGCTAACGATTCAATTCAAGTTTAAACACTTTTCAATCACGGGTCAAACAAGGTCAGTTTTCTAGGACATTTGCTTGCCAACTTTGTGGATACCAGCGAATCCAGTAAAGTCTGAAATGTATGTGCTGTTGCTGTTCATCCAATGAGCAGAACATTGTCCAGCTTATCTTGAATTAATATATTAAAGGACGCACGCAATTGTCAATGGTGACTGAAGTCAGAGCTGTTTGCTGGGAGGAACGAGGCCAATCCCAAATCTAAAACATGGGCAACCTGCAGATTCTAATGGCTACCTTTCTGCTGTAAGTATCAGACTTATGCATTTGGCAAAACGCATTGTTTTCACATACTAAAATGGCTCATTTGGACTAGTACTACCTAAAAAAAAGCAATAGAGATATTAAAATCTTTCTCATGTTTTATTATAAAACAATATAAGCATATGTTTTTACACTTGCAACATATACAACAATCTGTGTTTGACAGTTTGTATCACCAATGCATCGAATGAAACAGGACTTCAAAAACACATTATAGTTAACAAATTTAACGATCAAGAGGCAAAAGTGGGCAACATTTTGAAATGCAACATTCTACCACATCACTTCAATTTATGACTGTAGCATTTTATAGGACCCTAATGCATGGACAACTTAGGGCAAGAAAATGTAAATATGAACATTTTAACAAAGAAATGCTACATGATTACAATATTCATATATCGCATGTTAGAGGCCACATTTTAGAATCGGTCTCATTTAATTGCATAGGGACTAAGAAGGATTGAGCCACCAATTGCACTTATTAGCTACAGTAAAACTGATAGTAGTACAAAGAAAGAACTGACAGTTTATAATATATTGAAACACAGTGAGCAATGAGACAGTATTGTTTGAATACTTAAATCTAATTTGAACATTCTTAGAACATTCAGGAATTAGGAGCCGTTCACACAGAACATGTTTCTGCATTCCAAAACAGAATGAAAAATGGAACTGGAAGATGAAAAGATTAACTACTTTTAACTTGACAGGCGACTTAATAGTGATGCATATGGTGTGAGATGCCAAAAAAACAGCGACGCAATGGCCAAAGATGTCTGTCCAGCAAATAAAAACAGCACAGACTGAACTTTGTGAATGGCCCCAAGACTGTCAACTTGCAAAAATCCAGTTGAGATTAATAGTCAGTCTTTGTTCCAATATGGATTCCATAAAGGGCTTAACCCTGATTCTTCCACCGCTTTAAGGGGAAACTATTCAGTCCGCTTCCTTCCAAATACTGCCGACATGCTCCTCACGATTCCTTTGAACCCTGCAGGGCCCTTCTTGAGCGCCCTGGCCTCTCGGATGAGCTCAAACAGTTCGTGAAACACCATCAGCACACCGTGGTACGTCTCGGCAGCGGAGACCTCGAAAAACCCACAGTCCGCCGAGAGCGCCAGCAGCCGGCCCTCTTCACTTGACACTGTGCGGCGGTGCTGGAGGTCTCTCTTATTCCCCACAATGATGATCTGAGCTGTGCTGGCCAGTTTTTGCTTGGCTTGTCGTATGCACTGCACTTGTTGCCGCACCACGTTGAAGCTCGCGCGGTCACAGATGCTGTAAACAAGGATATAACCGTCTGCCCACTGCAGCTGTCTGTCGCTGATATATCCCGACTCTCCATTCTGAAACAAGACATTTATGCATCACTTCTATTCACTTCTGACTAGCATGCATTTCAATCGTTGCTGGTCCTGTGCTAGCAATACGTTAAGTACTAGTACTTATTTCTTAGTTGCTAGCAAATATCCCAAAAATGTTATAAAAAAAATATATATATACATAAAAGATATATGTACATTATTATGAGACGCATAAATATATTTCCCAAGTATACATTACAATTACCTTTACTTTATAAAATGAATAACTTATAAAATGGATAGTAGTTTAATGGATAGAGTTAATGTTAAAATAGCTTGCCATATGTCATGCAAAACACTTTTAATCATTATTTTATCTCGGAATGTGCAAAAAGATGCTTACCTGCGGGCAAAGTGAGTCCCATATGTTGAAACAAATATCACGCCCGTCGATCTTGTCAGCATGGCTGTATATTGATTCTGTGAATGAAAATAAACCGTTAAGCAAGGCTATTTTACGGCGCATCATACTGGAGATCAAGCGCAGTACGTGATTATGTTTACCGATATCTCCATATTCTCCTATGAACCGCCTGGTTAGAAAGCGCACGGTGAGAGCTGTGAAGAAGAAGAGATTGTTAGTGCTCTAATTCAGACTAAATGAATAAAGACAGCAGGCAACATTTGCAGCAGAACTCACCAGACTTTCCAACGTTCTCAGCTCCAAGTAACAAAACGTTGGCCTCCACTTTCTGCTGGTTGCCTTCCATGGTTTTGCTGCTGTAGCGAACGCGTGGTTTCACTTGAACAACCATTGGTGGGTAGTAAAGTCCGTTGGTAGACCCCCCACGGTGAGCAGGTGTTGAGCATATAAAGAAGCGCAGGCAGAAAGCGCGTTTAAATAGGCTCGATGTGTGGGCGGGGCTTTCTCTAGACTGACCAATCAGAGCGAAAAGCGTCTGTTCTTCTTGAGCTTTAATTTAGTACAGTACGTTTTTTTTAGCGCACAGGAAAACATTTTTTTTTTTTTTTTTTTTAAAGTTCAGTATTTAAGATCAATAAACAGTAAAACAGACCCCCCCCTATGGAATATTTGGATGAAGTTGAGGGCAAGTTCCTTAAAATGTCTAAATACAATGTACATTAATTCATGAAATAACATTATTATTAGCTATTATTACTTACTACTACTAGGCCTACTACAACTCAGTGTGTATCACATTTCAGTAACGTTGTTACTAGCTGCTGTGGGTCTTGTCAAGGCATGACACCAACTCAGCGAAGGGCTATGAATTGCAAATGCTTCTAAATGACAAGTTGTCTTTAGCAACTACTTGGCACGACATTAAATTAGCAATTCAACACAGACCCATAGCCCTCCTTGAGCTGTCATGGCAAATGCTTTTTCATGACAATACTTTAGTAGTTCAATAATTCTCCAGATGCAAAGGCCATTGCCTTTCTGCTTTAAATGTGCATTTTTTTCTTCTTCTAAAATATACACCATGTTGTTCAGAGATCCTGCTCTAGACTGCACTGCTGTGTTCATACCATGAATATCGTTCTGCTGCAAACCGAGTCCTCTTTGATGACGTCACCATACTCTATTAATTAATAAAGAGCGACGCCTCGTGGAGAAACAATTCTGACAATTTCTACTTTTTTTTTTTTTTTTGGCCAAAACATCTGTCCCCTCTAAATTTATAGATCAATATAATAACCTAATTTATGTTATAATACATTTTTAAATAATAGATTTGTAATAAAATGTTACAATAATCTTCCTTTTTGGTTTTTAATATGTATATAAGTCTTAAATAAAATGTAACAAATACAATACGAATGTGTCCATTCATATTTCAGGAGTAAGGAATGAAATCTGCTCCCTCTGGAGGTCACATTAACAAATGACGGGGAATCAAGCTTATTTTACAAATAGCGCAAACAGAACATTTGGATCAATTACAAATCAGACTAAATCTAAACTAGTCTAAAATACAGTGTTGGTAAATACTGAAAGGGAGTTTTTGAGATTTAATGAGAAGAAAGTCACATTATGGAAATACGGGCCGTTATGGTAATATTGTCCATTGTTACATGTAAATTGCCCTCACAGTCACTTTAGGCTCTCCATGCAATATGCGATTCCAGTCACATGGACATATTTTAACTCCTTTATCCAACCAGTGCACACAATACAGAGATTCACCTTTACATCCAAAAGATGATATGGTAAAGTGTTTAAAGGACTTCACCTCACATAAGAAAAATATGGCAGAAATAGAAGATCCCTGAGTGGTTGTAGGTTTTATATTAATTTGAGGTGATCTGTTAACATAAGCTCAGAATCTGAGTGAGAAAGTAAACCTGAGGCAAATGGAACTTCGGTTGCAGCAAAACTAACAGCAGACATAACACTCAAAAACTCAATTTCTTTTTCACCCCATTATTTAGTCCCAGCCAAATCAGCCCTCTCTTGCTTTCTTAATATAAAAAAGACAAACTAAAGTTCAATCAAGTCATAACATATATCCTCAAAATTTGGTTTATCTTTTTAAGCACTCGCCTCTAAATAAAGTCACCCTAATTTACATTTACAATACATATATATATATTTTTTTTCCCAAGAAAACAATTCTTGGCTAAAGGTGACAGTGGCAATGAAAAACTCCTGGGATGTTTACACAACCATTCAAAAGCTGGGGTCTGTAAAATGTTTTAATGATTTGAAAGAAGTCTCTTACACTCACCAATGCTGCATTTATTTTATAATGCTTCTAATTTAATTTATTTTAAATGGTAATTTATTCCTGTGATGCAAAGCTGGATTTTTAGCATAATTACTTCTGTCCTTATTTTCACATTATCCTTCAGAAATCATTCTAACATGTTGATTTGGTGATTATTATTATCATTATTGACAACAGTTTTCATTTGATTTATTTTTGTGGTTTAAAGAAAAAAAAAACATGATGCATGTTTTTTGTCAGGATTTCTTTTAGTTCAGAAGAAGAGCATAAATGTATGTATGGTCACTTTGATCAATCCAATGCATCCATGTTGGAAAAAACTGGTGGGGGATGAGCCCATTAATCTCTGGCCTGGGGCGTATTTAAATCAATGTCCATATGTTAAACTTTAACTAGTTCTATTAGCTGTGCAATAATAGTCAAGCTTTTATTTAAGAACTTATGTAATGTGTTGTTTTTCTTCTAGTAAGATTAAAAATTATAATGATTAAAATCTTTGGAGTCCATCATAAAACAACAAGGAATGCAGGCAGTTAATATTTGTATGTTCTTTATGAAAGGAAAACTTGATCATCATGGTCAAGGGCACAAACAATTGCTTCAAAACCCACTACAGTAACCAGTGTTTGTGGGTATATAGACAGGGAAGAATAACGGAGTAAGTTTCAAACTTGAATTCAAATGATTTACTGTGTAATGTTGGCATTTTTGAACAGTCTAACTGCGATGTCAAATGATGCATTTATCTGTATTACTGAATCCAATTTACTAAACACTGCATATACAACATGCACATTTTACAAACTGAAGAGTTTTATTGAATTATGGCTTTTCAATTAAAATACAAACATATTCAATTTTAACAATAATTTGCCTTCATATGAAAATGATGCTGATGCCTTTGAAATATCTCAAATGATAGAGTCTGTGCAATATTTTTAAATCCCCACTGGATGCAACAAATGCCTCGTTTATAATGGGTTTTAATGTTTTTGAATTATCACTCCGGCCCGACAGGGCATCATCACAATGTGGTAAGGGGCGTAACATTTCCGTCACACGCTTGAGGTATTCGGCCAATCACAACGCACTGGATAGCTGGCCAATCACAGCACACCTTGCTTTTTCAGACCGATGAGCTTTGTAAAAATCGACATGTTTCAGAAAGGCGGGGCATAGAGGAGAAACAATAATGTACAGTATGTGGAAAATAATGTTTTTTTTAACCTTAAACCGCATAAACACATTTCATTACACCAAATACACAAAATAATGTTATTTTTAGCAACATCATATGACCCCTTTAATATGTCACGTCGATCGGTTCAGTCAATAAACTCGCTGCTAAGCTGAAGCTGAAACCCCTCTAGATGCTCCTTCAGTCTCTCTCTGACATCTGCCGTGGGCCTCAGGTCCGACTGGTGTGTGAGCTGACCGTCTCCCCACGCTGTAGCTGTTAATACCGTGGAATCACACTTCACAGTCAGTCCATCCCTGTCTTCAGCGTCCTTTGACTGATATCTCTCCAATATCACCTGAGGCTGCACAGTCTCAATCACAGTCTCAACATCAACCCCGTTGCTTTCCCTCGCTTCGGCAGGAACCGGCATCAGCAGGACGTGATCATCAGTCCCTTCCTGTACCCAGAAGAACTGCTGTCCCTGCTGCTCCATGTCGCTCTTTTCCTTAGCGGCGAGGTCAGGGAGAAGTCGTCCTTGCTGCGACTGAAGCACTTGGATTTGCTGCAGCTGGAATGGCGCAGAAGTTTCCTGTAGCGTTGTGGAGTACTGAACAGGCCCGGGCGCAGTGTGCATGTCAGTCTGTGGATGCAGCAGAGCGAGTTGCTGGATTTCTTCTGCATTGCTGTGAAGCTCTAGAGATGTTTCCTCCTCGCTGCTCAGCAACTCCATGGTGACCACCTGCATCGTGTCCTCGTTCTCTGCGCTCTCACAGTAATATAAATAGTAGCTTTGTTGCTCCACAGGCGCTGCCTCAGTCTTTGAGGTCTCTGACTTTTGTTCTTTGAGCACTTTGGCTTTCCTTTTGATTTCCTGGATTCTCTTGGGCTCATGTCTTGTCTGGGACACTTGACTCTCATCAGGTCTTACAGTTGCTTCTTTGTATCCACTTACTTTGTTTCCTTCATTGTCTCTTCCGCAATAAAAGCAGCACCCTTCTTCTTCTTCCCCAGCGACTTTTCCTTTTGTCTGTGCTTGTCCGTTCCAGCCCTCAGCCAGAAGGTCTATTTCATCACTTGCGCTCTCCTCCAATCCCTCAAGATTGCAACCTCTCTCCACCTTCGTCCCCTGTCCCTTTTGAGCAGCCCAGCTTGAAAACCTGCCTCCCTGGGCCTCCTTTCCTTTGGCTCTGTCTCGTGTGCGAAACAGCGTGCTTCTGAGTCGGTTCTCTCTGAGGCGCAGTAACGCGTGGCGTAGGCGGTTCTCCCGCCGTCGAGCGGCACTCAGAAGACGCAGTGCTTTTTCCAAGCTGTCGATGGCTTTGTCGTAGCGCTTGCGCCACACTAGAGGGCACAGCTGAGCGTAGTTGTGCTCTTTGGGCAAGTAAAATCCAGGAGGAGGCGGGAGACGTCTCATGTAGCGGGATGGAGAAGGTGGACGAGGAGGAGAAGAGGGGTCAGGTGGCTGCTTATCTAGCGCTGACGACTCTTCAGAGGTTTGAGGAGCCTCACATGAAGGCTGAGCACGCTTCTCCTCCCCTTCGCCTTTTTCACACTCATTTTCTGCTACTTTTTGCAATACAGTCTCATTGTTGAAGATCTCCTGGGTTTCTGAGTCCTCATTATTGGAGGAGTTCTTGACACTGAAGAGATTTGGTGTCAAATATGCACATTTAGTATTTTAAACGGGTTAAAAACCTACGTAAACTTAAAAAAAAAAAAACTTTTGTGGAAAAGTATACTTTATAAAACAAGCACTTATCTGGAAATAAACTACTAAATAGAATATACTTGCGGTACACCTAATTGCATGTTAATTGCAATGAAATGAAAATGTATTATAGTTTAAAATGCAATTAGCTGACCTCCAGTGTTTTATGACCCATTTAGGTTGGACTTGAGTACATATTTAAAAGTAATTTCAATTACTTTGTCTCTGAAAAATGGTTAAAGTGGACTGCCGAATACACTGACAATGATAAACTAAAATAATATTTTCTATTAAAATGCTTTTATATCTGTAATTACACATTTTAAATGGTAAAATTGACAGTTTAGTGCATTTAAAATATACTAACTTTAAATGTAATATCAAGTAACACACTACAGTTCAAATAAAGCACTTGTGCTTTGGTATGTTAGTTGACACATCAAAATAAGTGTACTTTTTTAAAGCATAACACAAGATTATTAAAACATAATGATATAAAATGTGCTTTTTTGTACTATTTGACATTATTGTAAAGTGCACTTTTTTAAGTGTACTTAAGTGTGTTAAGAAACACGGTCGTGTTTCAGTCTGAAGTACACTACAAGTGCACACTGAATACAATTAAGCACACTTCTTTCTTTTTTTTTTAAACAAGAGAGAGCACACAAGAAAGAGGTGATTTTTTTTTTTCAGCTTTATGTAAAATACCTGATATGTTTGTACACATTTCGAGGTCTGCCTCTGCGTTTTGTTGCACATTTCCCAGCATTTCCTCTTTCGTGAGGCTGACTTTCAAATACAGTGGGAATCGCATCGTCCTTCAGTCTGCGATAGCCACTAAAAAAGGAGAAAATCTAAATTATGTATTTATTTGTACCTTCTAATACATTGTATTTCAACAACAGAATTAAATCTAAAGCTTTTTTTGGACATTGCTTCAGTGACATTTCAGTGAAGGAAATGTAAAGAGAGTAATTATTTGCAGACCTGACACCAGAGAGTTCAAAGCTATTGGGGGTGAAGTGTTTAGAGCAGAAATAGATGAATCCACTCTGGGGGTCCCACTGTCCTTTTCCCTCAGGGCCTTTGCGACGAGAGTTGATAATCCAGGCTGTGCGTCGAGGGTTTCCCTTCTTTGGCAATCTGGAAAACATAATAAACAACATTAACAAGTTAAGATCGTTTAATTACCCCCTGAGGAACTACTGTTGAGACACATTATATTCTTTTACACTGCTTTTCATCACATAAAACAAGAAAACTGACAACGAGTTGAGATCAATGCAAATGACTGTAAAAATGCAGTTCGGTGAATTGGTCACTAGGAAGAAAATCTAAATTATGTATTTATTTGTACCTTCTAATACATTGTATTTCAACAACAGAATTAAATCTAAAGCTTTTTTTGGACATTGCTTCAGTGACATTTCAGTGAAGGAAATGTAAAGAGAGTAATTATTTGCAGACCTGACACCAGAGAGTTCAAAGCTATTGGGGGTGAAGTGTTTAGAGCAGAAATAGATGAATCCACTCTGGGGGTCCCACTGTCCTTTTCCCTCAGGGCCTTTGCGACGAGAGTTGATAATCCAGGCTGTGCGTCGAGGGTTTCCCTTCTTTGGCAATCTGGAAAACATAATAAACAACATTAACAAGTTAAGATCGTTTAATTACCCCCTGAGGAACTACTGTTGAGACACATTATATTCTTTTACACTGCTTTTCATCACATAAAACAAGAAAACTGACAACGAGTTGAGATCAATGCAAATGACTGTAAAAATGCAGTTCGGTGAATTGGTCACTAGGAGGCCGATTTTAATCATTAAAGTTTGTCTCGAGCTGATCCAGAGGGCATGGTAGTATACAAACTCCCAGACTATACAGTGAATGCTGAGTCATTACATAAACTTTTTATTGCAGTTGTTACTATGTAAATGAGCTGCTTAAAGCATAATCAAAATGAAAGCACCTAAATATGGGATGAAATTAGACTCAAAATGATTACAGTGGTTCTCAACTGGTATCCATGTACTGCATACATTTT
>NW_015634015.1:77858-80633 GCF_001515625.1 Sinocyclocheilus rhinocerous | reverse complement strand
TTCGTTGGTAGTTGTGTGTGTGGGGGACGTGAAATGCTGTAAACTGCGAAAATGAAGTCTCAAAATCCAAATGAACCGAACAAGATCCACTCGAACTAGACATCATTTAATGCACGTGTGTCACCTGATCCACATATGCATGTATTCCTTTTTGCATGAGCAATTTATGATATATTAATGCAGAACAGAACATTTTTATACGCAAACATGTCTGTATTTGTTCAAATCGCTGCACAATCATTTAATCCAGAATTCCACAGACTCAAATTGAAAGGTATTTGTTTGTGGTTAGTAAGATACATGTATAAAATGTATGCAGTATATGGATAATTGTGCGCGCATCTATTAATCATTTGGAGTCTAATATCATCCCATACCTAAACATCTCTGGAAATCTGAACATGTTGTATTGCAGTGGTTCTCAACTGGTTGGTCAAGGGTCTGTTCTGATAGGGACAGGAACAGCAGGAAGCATATAATAAAATGCTAAAAGCATATAATAAAATGTTGGTAAATTTGACTACTGAATTGGAAATATCAAGTTGCACCTGTGAAAAGTGATCCCAGATTTCCTAATGTCTTTTGTGTCACGTGACTTGCAACCTACAGCAGAACAGTGTCTTGGCATCTAGGGAAAAACAAAAACAAAATTTTAACCAAATTTGTAAATAAAATAAAATAAAAAAAATAACACCACATGTGCACTACAGGGATGGCTAACTTTGAAAACACCCCCCAACATACTTTTTTTTTAATCACACAAATTTATCCCAGTACTTTCAATTATCTAATTAAATTAGTTTAGATCAAATAAAATGTCAATAAGATGCAGTTAAATGTAAATTGTAAAAATAAAAAAAACAGAAAAAATATAGAAATAATGTATAATAAACTAATAAATAATAATGTAAAATAATAAAAAAATAACACCAACACCAATAATAATAAAGATAATAATAAAGAGCTTCTGCATGTTGAGGAAACTTCAAGATATGCATCACATCGAGTAATTTATTCATTTATTTTAGGTTTTGACAGACTGGTCCTCCAGACCTAAACACGTTTTCCTGAGTGGATTTACTTAAAATTTCGTGGCAATTATTTGCTGACAGTTCATATGAAGGTAAAAGGCCATATATCGTAAACTTTTCTGTTTGAGCAGTTTTCCAAGCAGCCGAGTATCGGCGATCGCCCGCATCAATATGTATAATAATAATATGTCTCGATGTCAGCTCATGTAACTTATGTGATGTGTTTGGGACTGTAGTGTCGTCTTTAGGTAACTAACGTTACATAGCAGGCTACTAAAACAGCCGATCCCTAAGGCGGTAAATAACAAGTTGGTCATCTGAAACTAGTATAAGCCCATGCTATTCAATAAAAATGCTGGCTGCCTTTCTGGAAAAGAATATACAGCGATTTCTCTCATTCAAAATCACCATTAAAACTCACCACAAAGGCATGCGACCTCACGAAGATGGCCGTCTTCTTCTTCCTAGGCGCTGTAGATTAGACCCGCCTTTCTGCAGCAGCCAATCACAACTGTGAATTACTGTGACGTCGCGAGAGGACGTAAATTTGTGCTTTGAAGGGACGGACGACGCTGCTACATCTTTAATCACCAACCTAACCTAACCTAACCTAACTAAAACAAAACAAACAAATAAATGAGTTAATTTTAAATGTGGTTTTAAAATGTGCACTTGGAGCAAGATCTTGAAAGGTAGGTAAAAGTATATAAGCATATACAACCATATGATATAAAGCACATAGCAGCATATAACTATGCTTGCATTATGAATCACCTTAATTAAAAACAAACAAACATTTATTTCATTGTAACAGCACTGGTTTTGACATCTCATCTTGACGGCTCAAATATTTTATATAGCAAATAGGCAAGTCCTATGTTAATGTGTGGACAAGTGTATGGTTATTGCTACAGTAAGTTTGATTCTCTTATGATAAATCCCAAAGTGGTGTGCATGAGAGAAGTGCTAAATGCACTTAATTTCAGCTCAACTGATGTGTGAAATGCTGAAGATCAGAAACATACGTGCAAGCCACAAACACTTAAACATATCACAACAATACTGAGAAGTGCACAGGAAATGCAGTTTCCTGGAGTTTCAATATAAGCAAGCAATAATATTAACTGCATGGTCATATGCTCTGTCTATTTAGTCTTAAGCTTAATTATTTAACATAATTGACTAAATACTGTACATTGTTACTATTGTGAACCAAAAGGAAGTTCAAAAAGCAAATGCATTTACAGGTACATCTCAAAAAAATTAGAATATCATGAAAAAGGTCAATATTTTTTGTCACTCATTTCAGAAAGTGAAACCCATATATTATATAGACTCATTACACATAGAGTGAAATATTTCAAGCCTTTCTTGAAATTACTCATTACACATAGAGTGAAATATTTCAAGCCTTTATTTCTTGAAATTTTGATGATTATGGCTTACAGATAATGAAAACCCAAAATTCAGTGTCTCAGAAAATTAGAATTGTCATTGTCGAGTGGATTGTCATGATCATCAATAGTCTCAGTGCGCTTGATTTGGTTGTCATATGTAACAGTTACAGTGCCATCTGTTTGTGTATATCTATCTCCATACAGACCTTTGGCACTGAGACTGTAGACTTTCAGGGTGGCAAGTCCGTTTTCAGCTGGACAGCAGTTAGACTTTATAATTTGACTACTTTCACAAACACAAGCACATCGGTCTCTTGCGCTGCACTTCCTGCCAATCTTGCAAGGCT
>NW_015634015.1:50520-77375 GCF_001515625.1 Sinocyclocheilus rhinocerous | reverse complement strand
TTGAATATCATGAAAAAGGTCAATATTTTTTGTCACTCATTTCAGAAAGTGAAACCCATATATTATATAGACTCATTACACATAGAGTGAAATATTTCAAGCCTTTATTTCTTGAAATTTTGATGATTATGGCTTACAGATAATGAAAACCCAAAATTCAGTGTCTCAGAAAATTAGAATTGTCATTGTCGAGTGGATTGTCATGATCATCAATAGTCTCAGTGCGCTTGATTTGGTTGTCATATGTAACAGTTACAGTGCCATCTGTTTGTGTATATCTATCTCCATACAGACCTTTGGCACTGAGACTAGACTTTCAGGGTGGCAAGTCCGTTTTCAGCTGGACAGCAGTTAGACTTTATAATTTGACTACTTTCACAAACACAAGCACATCGGTCTCTTGGGCTGCACTTCCTGCCAATCTTTCAAGGCTCAGAGCAAACCTTCATGAGGGCATTTTCAGTGATGTATTCTTCAACAGCTTTCTTCAGTCCTTTCCTGGCAGGGTGTTCAGCACTCAGTAAGAAATGAAGGGGTTTCAGAGAGTAATGCATAACTTCAGGGAGACTCTTCAAAGACTCAACCCATTTTTTAAGGGAATTTGGGTGTGATGAACCGGAAAAAAGTAGATCTTCTCCATTTTTGTCTCCTCCAATAATTTCCATTGTACGATCATTAAACATGGAGCTGAATTTTTCATTTGTGCGCATCTTCCTTTTTTGTTCTTGACAAAAATGTGCCTCTGCCTTCACAGTTGCTGCATTTTATGAACCAGAGGCTTCTACATCCAAACAGTCCTTCACTGCAGTGTCTGTAAGTCCACTCACTGCTGCCTGACAGCTTTTGATGGCTGTTATGGCTTTCATTTGCCTTCCTAACTTGACACTTGTGGTATAGTGAGTGCCATATGTGGTGATCAGGTCGCGGTAGGCGTCTGGATCGTAGGATGCAGGGAGTGATTTGATTGCTTCAAGAAACTCTGCTTGAAGAGGGGGCTTTGCAGCTACACGATATCCGTAAAGAAACAGTAAACACATTTAAATTTAGTGGAGACAAAGAAGGAACAATTTGCAATTTAAGTTTTAATTTCACAGTCATTTTATTTCATAGTTTTTTAACAGTGTGAGTGAAGAAAAACAACCTGTTTGGTGAAACTGTATTTGTCTGCTTTTGATTTTTTTCATTGCAAAATTTGCTTCCCAGGAATGAGTGCTTCCAACTGCAGCTCCACCTGCCTTGACATCTAAACCAACTTTCCAGCTGACCGAGAGTGCTGATGATGAATCATTGACCAATGCTTCACTTGATTCAAAGAACTGACTCGAGACTTTCATTGAACACTTTGGCAAGGCCCTCCAGTCTACAACTGCTGCTGGTAGCTTCTGTTTTATTCCACTGAAGTGATTATTTTTTTGCCAATTTACAAGTGCCATTTCCTAAATCCCATGTTGTGTTGATCACGTAAGAACCTTTTCGCTCCATGGTCACAACATCAAATCCCTCTCCAGCAAGATTGTGTCCTGGAACAAATGAAACATTTTCACACTCTTTTAATGAGCCTATGCCATCCTCTCCAGCAATGGTCATGAGAAGCAATGCCCAGAAAACAACAAGGTAAATCTGCCCCTGGATTTGAGACTTTAGTCTTTGCAACTTTACAGATCTTCTTTATGCACCAAGAGCTTGTAACACTCTAAAGAGAAAGGAAAAAATGAAATCGCATCATATGACCCCTTTAAGTCATTATTGGTGTCAGATTTTTACATAAACATAAACTTCTTCATAAAATTGATTATATCAACAGTATTATTTTAAAACAAATAACAAACATTTAAAGTACAAGTAACACTAATGGTTTCTTTAAAATCATAATTTATTTGATGATTTTTCAGTCTCTTAGTCACTGGTGAGCAGATCAAAATGAAATGTTTTCTCTCTAACTGCTTATTTTATATGATGGTTGTGTAGCTGTGGGTGTCAAAGATTTGTAGTAGCTACAAATGATATGCATTTTTAGTGTTAGTGTTCCTCCCTGACAGGCTTTTCTAGATGTGTTTTAACTTAATATGTGGTGCTGCACAGATCGATCAACCTCTGATTTGAAGCAATGCATAGTGGATAGACATTTTTTTTTGACTTGAGACCGTGTAGATGCAACATCACTATGATGTATGCCATTAAATTACCATGAGAGCGATTTGAGAGCAGTCGGCTGGCTCATTCCTCACAGTTTCTCCGCAGTTATATAAACTCTGTTAAGGACACACCCGCAGTTATATAAGCTCTCTTAAGGACACACCCGCAGTTATATAAGCTCTGTTAAGGACACAGCTGTTACGCATCTGGCCGAATTCACAGATGACGTAAATGATGTGTGTTTTCTGTTTATTATATTAAATCCAGCTGCAGTTGAAGTCAAACTCTCTAGTCTTTTCTCATGTCTGTATGTTTTATTTTTGCACATAGCTTTGTCTTTGTGTTGGCTGTTTTCCCTTTGCCACGACCACTCATTTAATCCCTGTCTAGTCCTTGTTTAGTAATTTTGCTCACCTGTTCCTTGTGTGCATTCATCTCTTTTTATTGTGCTCTCGTACTTGCTTTGTGCCACATGTTGTTGTCATTGATCTTCCCTTTCAGCCTCTGGAGTTTGACTGCAGGTAAGATTCCATCTGCCCTTCCTCATTCAATGAAACTGCTATCTGTCTTTTGAGTCCCACACATAAGCAGAAGCTGAGGAGTCAACCCGATCTCATGAAAGTGCGTATAAATAGTACGCCAAATAAAAACGAAAACTCGTGGTATTGATACACAAAAATGGACTTTGGCGTGTATATGCTACGCGATGGGTAGGTTTAGGGTTGTGGGGTAGATGCGTATCATATGTACGCAAAAACTGCGTATCATATGCACGCGAAAACTGCATATTAACGCATTTTCATAAGTGTCGCTCCATTCAATTCAATTCAAGTTTATTTGTACAGCACTTTTCACGATACAAGTCGTTGCAAAGCAGCTTTCCAGAAAATTTAAGTTTCTACATTATATTTAGTAGTAGCGTATCAGTGGTGACTATGTCAAGTTGGCGTCCATATGGCAGAAATGTACAGTAAAAATAATGCAGTTAGTTAATGACATGTAATCAAACAGACGGTGAACACTATTAACAGCAATGATTATATGTTATTCGTTGGTAGTTTTGTATGTTGGTTCAGGGTTGGCATCATCTCTTCTCAGATCTTCGTAAGGGCTGGATCCAGATTTGAAGCTTGTGTAATTCCTAGTTACCTCGGGATGCCAATACTGTGGCAGGAACAGAGAAGCAAATAGAGGAATATTACCAAGGAGCAACATGTATATTGAAAATAGCAGAGGGCCTAGGACAGATCCTTGTGGCAATCCATGGCCGAGACAGTTTTGTGTGGCATTATTCATTTCTTAACATGGTAGCATGGGATGGCTGCTGGAAACTACCCAGCTAACAGGGCACATTCCCACAACTTTCAGTAATGTTTTGTAAAGGTTATGTAAATGTTAGAACCAAACATCCTTATAACACCATACATGTTAGCAATATTGAGAGATAACATTTCTAGAACAACGTCCATGGAATGTCCTTATGTTTTTTTTTTTTTTTACTTGATTAATGTTCAATAACATTGAGATAAAACATTCTTAGAACAACATTCTCAGAATGTCCTTATGATGTTATTAATATTTATTGAATGTTTTCATAATGTTACCATAAAATGTTGTGAGAATAAAGTTTATGGAATGGCCTTACAATGTCATTTCTACGGTAGTTCATCAAGTAGAAATTCTACTTGATGAAATTTCATACAATATTGAAAGAAGGGCTGCGTCCGACGTGGCATACTCAATGAGTAGGTACTTCATTTTAATAAGTACTTACTTAACGAGTGCTAAAAGAGTAAGCACTCTACAGCCAAATCTCAGTGAGTATGAATGCGATCAAAGAACTTATAGTGACAAGAAGTGAAAGCCAATAGAAAGTTCGGTAACACTTTATAATAACTTTCATTAATAAATCATTAAAAAACATTATATAATGTTTAACTAATCATTACTTTATATTCACATATCTAGAAATATGAGATAATGTGCTTGTTAATGTTAACTCTTGAACTTATTAAACATTACCAAATGATTAACAGATCATTATTTAATGTAAATTGAAATGCTTACAAATGCCATTAAACTTTCAATTCATATGATCATGGATTTAAAAAAAAAAATCTTCAAATGATTTTGACAGATGGTTTACAATGATTTAAAACTTCATTAATAAATCGTTAACAAACATTATATAATGCTTAACGTATCATTAGTTAATGTTTACGAATGTCATTAAACTTTCAATGCGTTTTAAAAATCTACAAATGATTTTTACAGAAATTATACAATATTTACAAGCTTATTTGTTAATGTACTTTTGAATGCTTACAAATGTCATTAAACTTAAGTTCATTTATTAGCTAATGCTTATTTTTACATTTACAAATGTTGTGAAAATATAGCTTATAGGTGTCACGATACGCTGCCGGAAGGAACGAAGGAGCCGTGGATAAACGTCTTTTATTCAATCCAACACACAGGGTAAATCCACACTTGGAAGGGAAGGATGACACACGTACACAACTGGTAGACCCGACAAACACAGATCGAACAGACTGGGGCTAAAATACACAGGATAACGAGGGAATTGGGAGGAACACAGGTGAACAGAATGACTAATTAGACAGACAAGGACAGGTATATTCACATATCTAGAAATATGAGATAATGTGCTTGTTAATGTTAACTCTTGAACTTATTAAACATTACCAAATGATTAACAGATCATTATTTAATGTAAATTGAAATGCTTACAAATGCCATTAAACTTTCAATTCATATGATCATGGATTTAAAAAAAAAATCTTCAAATGATTTTGACAGATGGTTTACAATGATTTAAAACTTCATTAATAAATCGTTAACAAACATTATATAATGCTTAACGTATCATTAGTTAATGTTTACGAATGTCATTAAACTTTCAATGCGTTTTAAAAATCTACAAATGATTTTTACAGAAATTATACAATATTTACAAGCTTATTTGTTAATGTACTTTTGAATGCTTACAAATGTCATTAAACTTAAGTTCATTTATTAGCTAATGCTCATTTTTACATTTACAAATGTTGTGAAAATATAGCTTATAGGTGTCACGATACGCTGCCGGAAGGAACGAAGGAGCCGTGGATAAACGTCTTTTATTCAATCCAACACACAGGGTAAATCCACACTTGGAAGGGAAGGATGACACACGTACACAACTGGTAGACCCGACAAACACAGATCGAACAGACTGGGGCTAAAATACACAGGATAACGAGGGAATTGGGAGGAACACAGGTGAACAGAATGACTAATTAGACAGACAAGGACAGGAACAGGAACGACCAAATAAGGGCACATGAGGGAGAAACTAGGTCACGGGAGCACATGGGGAGCAAAACACAACAAAGACAGACCAATCCTGACAATAGACACTTCACAAACTATTCATGTTAATATATTCATTAGCTCATAATCACAGTCTGTAAAGGTCATATATTTGGTCTTTGTTTGTTGTGTTGACTTCTACTATTTGCACATCTTAAATCATTTATTAATAATTTGTTAATGTTTTTGCAGTACCCAATCGAAAGTGGAAACTATTGTATGTAAGGATGTACAATTTTATCACTAAATTAATGTCAGCCATTTTTAAAAACCAAGAAGAGGGAGTGGCCACGGTGAAACATCCAGTCATTTGGTATCTCTGAAAAGCCTTGAATGTGCTCTGTACAGGACATCCAGACTTAAAACTGTGACATGTGAGGTCTCAGAGAAATTCACTAAAATATAATGTCCACTACAGAGGCAAAAACTCCATAGCTGGGTCTCAGGAGGATATGGCACCTCTTATGGTTCTACATGGCACCATTTGACAAAGGTGCTATATAGCACCTGTAAAATAGGTGCTAAATAGCACTAAAAGTGGTTCCCCTATGATTACAAGGCAAAGAACCGCTATTAGTGCTATATAGCACCATTTTTTTTAGAGTGTATGAATTAGAAGTTTAATGACATTTGTAAGCATTTTAATTTACATTAAATGGTAATTATTAGGTAACGTTTAATACATTTATTAATAAACATTAACAAGCACATTATTTCACATTTCTAGATATGTGAATATATATGAACTAATGATCCGTTAGCATTACATAATGTTTGTTAATGATTACACTCAAAGCCACACACTGATACATGCCGATACATGAGTAACAGGGCTCTGTCACCAAACTAAGAATAAACTCAACAGAAGTAACAGAACCCTGACCCAGGGGAAGACCAAGACATGTAGCCTTGTGCTGTGAGCAGTGGCTCGCTGCTTTGAAGCAGTGAACCATCACACAATGAGTGGAGGAGTGAATGTGTGAAGAGGAGGAAACTATAGCAGCAGGTTTTGCTGAGTGATAACTGGATAACAGTCAACCTAGCTCTTTTCTGCCTTCTACAGCATCACCAAAGAGGAAAAACAGGCTGATGGGGAGTCAACTGACTGTGCTGTTATCTTATTGGTGGCTGTGCAGCTTACAAAATAACTCAGGGTCCAGGCCAGTCTAGTCCATGGTTCTGAGGAGCTTGGCCTGGTAAACTTGTATAATGGCCCCACAGAAGTGTAAACCTTCCTAGCCAGACTGAGGCAGCAGCGAAGCAGCCACACATGACTGCAGCCGTTTGGCAAAGGTAAGCATGTGAACTTCCTCCATGATTTTTTCATACCCTTGGCAGTCGACGCCATCCAGTGTCGTGAATATAGAGGACCCTGAAGTGTGTGCACAAGCTGAACTTGAGGTGCACTAGTACTTGTTGAGCTTGTTGTGGACCTCTGAGGAGCAGCCTTTTGATGCCAAAAACACTCATAAAGGAAGAGACCATTTCAGACTGAGCTCCTCCACAGCCTCAGACAATATTTGAAAGAGCTCCACCTCGGCACAGATGTCTCACTAAAGAAGGGTGGCAGACTCCTCCACGCATTGGACAAGTCTTCCCCTTCAGAGGCTGTCAATGACATGGCATCACCCCCATTGTCTGATCCGCCAAACATGACCAAGCCACAGTCTCCAGCAGAAGCATTCAGAAGGCATATCAGACAGATGAAAACTGTACCTCTTAAAACAGGAGAAAATAAAGAGACCGGAGAAATGTGTCTGTGCTTAACAAGAGCTTCCAGTGGTCATTTATTAAACAGGTATACTGTATGCTAATTTGCTTTTTGAAAATCTGGGTGATAATTATGCTGCACATTTGTGCTTTTGTTAAGCATTTATATGGGGATGGACTGAGGCTCTGTCCCTTCAAATTAACCTTTGACATGCAAGACAACCTTCTGTATTTACCTGGATATTGATGAAAAGTCTACATAAGTAACAAAGCAAACACTCATAGACCTGTCCAGTCATAAATCAGGATATTGTAAATCGGGATATTGAATGCACAAGAACCACACCAGCAGTGGTTGACAATGTTTTAATACAAGTTAGCATTTTGGTAACTGTTTTACAATTCCTAAAGCTATCCGTATATAACTGTAAAATGTGCTAAAAGACTGAACAAAACATGTGGGTAAGATATTGAATTGTTTATAGAAAATAAAGTATTTTCTTTCTTAATAACCATGTATCATATAATTTGTTCTCAGCTTTCAACAATAATACATATTTACATATCCATTTTCCCACTTCCACATGTAGGCACCAACTATCAATAAACTTGACCTATTTTTTATCATAAAAGCAAGCTGCTTAGTTATTGTCACACAATGAAGTGTCATACATGACTAAATACACAAGGAAATTATTCCTCTGAAAAATAACTATTCACCATCTACAGTCCGTTATTCTGAATCAGTAAACATTTTAGTCAACTGTAACACAAAATGAGTTATCAAACTGAATCAGTATTGAACTGTAGATGTGAGACTTCAGATGTGTTTTTGGCCCTGACACGACTCTCTGATCTGTGAATTTTTTTTTTATACAGCATAAGAATCAGAAAGAGCTTTACTGCCTAGTGTTTTTACACACACACATGAAATGTATCTTTGTGACAGGAGATTCCAGTGCAGAAATACACAAAGAGACACACAAAATTTAAGGTAATAAAATAAAATATGACAATAATAATAAGGAGAATAGACAAATAATAAATAATTTTTTAATAATAATAAAAAAAAAAAACTATGGTAATAAAAATATAGAGAAAAAAGACAGAATATAGACATATCATCATGGGAAATGTAGTTTTTCACCAGAAATAAGAAAATAAATAAGTTATGAAATAATGTGAACAGATGACTTCAACAAAAGCACAGCACTGATTAACAACCTCAGAACTCACAGTAGGTCTGTGTTTAAAGGTGTCAAGTTATCATTAAAAACAGTTTGCCAATGGAGAAAATGAATGGAGTTTTTACATTTAGAAACCAACTGTTGGACTCAATTTTAGGACTAACTTACTTCAACTAATCATAAATGAATACTATATTTACCATTGTAAACTAAATCCTACATGTCGCAAAATTCTCTTATAAAACAGCATTTTTTAATGTAAATTATTTTGTAATCCAAAATGAACGTTTGATTGCAAATATGTCAAAGATTAGACAATAGGGTGTTGAATCATTAAATCATATGCTGTTTTTTTCCACAAAAGCTGTTTATTCAGTGTAGTGAAGCCTGTCTTCCACTGACAAAAAAAGAAAGAAATAAAAATCTGGTCCCACTTTATATTAGGTGGCCTTAACTACTATGTACTTACATCAAAAAAATATGTACATTGTGCTTATTGTGTTAATTTTGTAAACACTTCTGCTGCTATTGAGATGGGATACGGGTAAGGTTAGGGACAGGTTTGGTGGTATGGGTAGGTTTAAGGTGGGTTAAGGTGTAAGGGATGGGTCAACAGTGTAATTATAAATGTAATTAAAGAAATTAGTTACAGATGTATTTACATGCACGTATTTTAAAAAATATAAGTACAATGTAAAAACGTGTATGTATGGAGCTGATGAGTTGAATCAGGTGTGATAGATGAGGGAGACACAGAAAATGTGCAGTGCTGGGGGTGCTCGCAGGACCGGTTTGAAAACCACTGCTGTAGCGGCTTCCACTAAAACGCTAGTATTGGTAACAGGAGCGAGCAAGTAATTGACACGTAAAAATAAGTCCAGGCAAAACCGAAGTAAAATGCAAACAGTGTCTTTCTTAATTGTGCTCCAATGAATAAACATTGCTTCCAATTAGCTGTGGTGTCATTTTGTCTAGTTCACAGAATACGAAAGTCCATACCTTATAGACACAGCATACTGTCCAACTCAGTCCAAACACATAATCCAATAATTTAGCACGATCCAGACCGGTCCAAAACAGTCAAAAACTGTGTGCTTCCCTACTCCCAATACACACCTGTTGTCTCATTAACCAATTGCCCTATAATATACGATCTCCAGTGCGCCACCCAATGGACAAACACATAATTGCATTAAAATGGCTCCTACATTTACAACTGTATACCTATGCGGCAATTGTTAAAGGTGGGGTAAGTGATTTCTGGTAGCCAATGTTGACATTTGAAATCACCAAAACAAACACGCCCCTACCCCAAAAGGGTCTCGCCCCTATTTTGATAGCTCCGCCCAACACATTCGTACGCAACCCACGCAACGATTAGTTCTGTGATACAAAGCAAAACCAATGTTACACATGACAAAATACTATAGAACTCATTATAATCAGTGATGCTGAGGCGCGGCGCGACACGACAAATCCCTGACAGAAAACTGCTGCTGCGCTCTATTCATGACGTATTGACACAAATTTCAAATGTTTTTCAGCGGTCGCTTTATCACGTCCAGTGTAGACAGACTTTAGCTGTTGCTGCGCGGCGCGACAACTGTTGCGTCCGGTGTAGACATGCCTTCTTTTGTTCCGCAGACGTTTTCCTCTTTTGTTTTTTTATCTGCCATCTCTATCTTTCTGTCGTCGCTCGGCTCGGCTAATGTCCGTCCTGTGCACTGAGCGCTCTCTCCTCCCCATCATGAGTAGACACGCCCCTTTACTGCTGATTGGCAGTAAGTTTATTTTGGTACTCGGCCTGACTCAGTTTTCTAAAGCATTTTTGAAAAAATACATACCCCACCTTTAAATGTATTGATATTTTTGTTTAAATATTTTTATTTGGAATAAAATCTTCTGTGATAACACTTTTTAAATGAAAAAAGAAGAAAAATAAAACTGCTTAATTTACATAAAATTATTTTTTTCATGTTTTTCTTTATGACAGACTTTATACTGAATCTGTTCAGGCGTGACATGCTGTGTCAGAAATTACTCACTTCAATGACTATTTTTAAAAGGTGATAGTAATAAGAAAGTACTAGTCTATTGGAACCAATAAGTTCAGGAAGCTCTTGCCATTTTTGTTTGAAATATATATCAGGAGGTCAGTAAGCAAGCAGTTTGAGGCTGAAAATAACAACCCCATGGCCTTATGGGACTTCCTCATTACTGGAGAAATCAAGCAGTGTCAGGAATGCTGCTCCTTACATTGAGATGAGATAAACTGGACAGTGTTTGAAGTTTCATCCCTGCCTGCTGCAACCTTCTCAGAATTGCGGTAGTATGATGCCCAGCTCCTTGTGCTATACTGTCAAACCTTCAGGACCCCTTTTTTCACTGGTGGGCTGGTGGTCGCCAGAATGTGCGCCAAGATAGAAATATTGTTGACAAAGGACTTCAATTTTTTTAGACTCTTTGTCACTGTCAGTAGTTTCATTTACTGTTTTCAAGCACTCCCAGCCAGTGTCATACCTGGTGCTTTCATAGATAAATGTAAAAAAATTAAACCAAAGTATCTTTTGAGTCTCTTGAGCATAACCGCTTTGTAACAGTACTATGCATTTGCTGAGGTTATTGACACATTCAAGACATGTTCTTCACTGTTCACTGAAAGTATTTATAGCATTGCTCATCTTAGGCCCCCTCAATGTGTTAAACATCTGAACATTTGTCATAGCCACGTGATGGCATATCACTTGCAAAACAAACCGTTGACACCCATTACCACACAATCATCATACGAAAAGACAGGTTAGAGAAACAACATATTTCATACTATGATTTTTTTGCTATTATATTATGCTATTATAGTTAAAATTCTAGGCTACTGTTCTTGTTAAATGATAAATTAAATTTTACAACAAAAATGATTTGACAGAAATATTAACATTTTCTTATGTCACCATAGATCATGGGGCAGTTTCAGATTTACCCTGTTGTTTTCTTGGCATTGCTTCTCATGACCATTTATGGACAGGATGATACAGGTGTATCAAAAGAGTGTGAGGATGCTCCTTATGTTCCAGGACACAATCTTGCTGGAGAAGGATTTGATGTTGTGACCATGGAGCGAAAAGGTTCTTGTGATCAACACAGAAAAATGGGATTTAGGAAATGGCACTTGTAAATTGCGCAAAAAAAAGTACATGAATGGAATAAAACAGAAGCTACCAGCAGCAGTTGTAGACTGGAGGGCCTTGCCAAAGTGTTCAATGAAAGTCTCGAGTCAGATCTTTGAATCAAGTGAAGCACTGGTCAATGATTCATCATCAGCACTCTCGGTCAGCTGGAAAGTTGGTTTAGATGTGAAGGCTGTTGGAGCTGCAGTTGGAAGCATTCATTCCAGGAAAGCAAAATTGGCAATGACAAAATCAAAAGAAGACAAATACAGCTTCACCAAACATGAAGTTGGGTGCAGTTTTTACAGGTGAGACAGCTGGGTTATTTTGCCTTATACTGTTAAAAAGATAATGACTATGCAAAGAAATGAAAATATTAATTGGAAACTCTTTCTTCTTTGATTCCACTAAATTTAAATGTTTACTGTTTCTTTACAGATATCGTGTAGCTACAAAACCTCCTCTTCATGAAGAGTTTCTTGAAGCAATCAAATCACTCCCTGCATCCTACGATCAAGATGCCTACCTGATCACCACATATGGCACTCACTATACCACAAGTGTCAAGTTAGGAGGGCAAATGAAAGCCATAACAGCCATCAAAAGCTGTCAGGCAGCAGTGAGTGGACTTACAGACACTGCAGTGAAGGACTGTTTGGATGTAGAAGCCTCTGGTTCATAAAATGCAGCAACTGTGAAGGCAGAGGCACATTTTTGTAAAGAAAAGAAAAAGAAGATGGGCACAAATGAAAAATTCAGCTCCATGTTTAATGAACATCAGACAGATATTATCAAAGGAAACATAAATGGAGAAGATCTGCTTTTTTCTGGTTCATCACACCCAAATTCCCTTAAAAATGGCTTGAGTCTTTGAAGAGTCTCCCTGACATTGTGCATTACTCTCTGAAACCCCTTCATTTCTTACTGAGTCCTGAACACCCTGCCAGGGAAGGACTGAAGAAAGCTGTTGAAGAAAAAGGACTTGCGACCCTGAAAGTCTACAGTCTCAGAGCCAAAGGTCTGTATGGAGATAGATATACACAAACAGATGGCACTGTAACTGTTACATATGACAACCAAATCAAGCGCACGGAGACTATTGATAATAATGACAATCCACGCTGGCCAGAAACATTTAAGTTTGGTCCTATTAAGATCAGAATGGCCTATAAACTAACTTTTGAAGTATATGATGCAGACAGCTCTTGGAACAGCGACTTCCTTGGTACATGCTCTTTTCATCTTAGAAGTGGAGTTGTGACTGATGCTTGTGTTTTTAAATATGGCACCTTCTATTTTACCTATGAAGTGAAATGTGCTCCCAGTCTGCAGGGCCCTCAGTGTAATGAATACAAACCTTCTCTAATGGCTGCCCCTCTGGCTGATATTTTCAGCTCAAGAAATGGTCTTCTTATTAAAGATATGCAGAGGCTTGAAAGTACTTATGGAAATCTGATGACACCGTGACCTGCATCTTGAATCCATCCTTTATGAATGAAAAATATCCCTAATATAGCCTAACACCACTTTCAACTGCTAGGAAAAAAAAATAGTATTACGTCTGTAACATTTGCTTACTTCTTTTCTGTTCTATTTTTGCATTAATAAAGCATTTTTAAATGCAAAAGCAGCTAACACTACATTAAGTACAGGCAGTGCTGCCACTGCCCCATTTGGCATCATAGACGAGGAACAAGAAACGCCACACTCATTACCAGTGTTGGGGGTAACGCATTACAAGTAACACGAGTTACATAATCAGATTTTTTTTCAAGTAACTAGTAAAGTAATGCATTTCTTTTTAATTTAGAAGGAAATATATGAGTTACTTTTTCAAATAAGTAACTCCAGTTACTTTGCGTTCCCATTTATTGACTGACAGCTCTATAATCCCCATGTTGAGAAAAATCGTGAGTAAGTTTCATTTCGTGAGCATTCATTGTCTGCCCCATGTATGGTTAGTTCTAGACTAAATGTGAACATGCATTTACTCATCTCACTTGCACAAAAACAGATTCAGTATTCCTCAAAATAAATAAAGAACAGTGAAATGAAAACTCAGAATATGAAGCAAATCTGCAATAATGAAATAGTAAATAACACAAATATCCTTTATGTATTTAATCCCATTTTATTAACCAACGTCTTTGCTGCTGAGCTTCAATTATCAAATTCAATCATACTAATAAGCAAAAATTATTTTAGATAAACAAACATTTGTGCTTAATTTTTGTTTTTTGCTTAAGAGTGTTGAAATTTCTTTGCCTGCATTCTGCTGTACAGAAATTAATTTACTTTTCCTCCAGCCTGAGGCTTATTCATTTAATTTTTTGGTGTGAAAGGGCTTTTACATTATCAAAAATAGAACTTTTTATATTAAAAACAAACAAGCAAGCCCAGCCCAGATTTGAAAAGTAACGCAAAAGTAACATAACACATTACGTTCCATAAAAAGTAACTAAGTAACGTATTTAGTAACTTTTTTAGGGAGTAAAGCAATATTATCAAATCAAAGCGTAAATACACTTAGAAAACGTATCCTTGTGTCGCGGCTGACACAGAATAGCGTACGTTGCTTGCGTCCAGCGGATATTCTCCAAAATGGTGCTACGGTGATGCGGATTGTCCGTTTATGGTACAGAAGTTGAAAGAAATGTCCATAAATTTAACAGAAAATATCCTGGTCATTTTTTTGCCAGTACATTATCCATTTTTTTACGGAATATTTTTATTTTTTTTAGTAAAGCAATATTGTAATGCATTACTTTTAAAAGTAACTTTCCCCAACATTGCTCATCATAAATTGAGCAATTTGACACACTTTTTTTTATTTTACTACAGATTCATATTTCATTCCAGGCTAATTTTTGCAGGCTGCAACTTCAGATGACACATAGCTCATATCTGCATCTCTTTAAGTTACCTAAACCACACATGAAAAACGGAATATGTGTTTGTGCAGCAAAGAGTGGCTCCCTTATATGGGGTTAGATCTATGCCACAATTCCGAGCGTGAAAGATCATATTTTGAGCGCACAAAAGTGCATTTTGCACGCACACAATCTGAGTTTTGTGGAGAAAATGTTCGTCTCGCAAAGAAAAAAGTATTTAGAGCGCACTACTGATTGGCTGCCTTGACAACCATTAACAACATTCCTTGCATTACCTCGACAGCAGAAGAGGAAAAATACAGTGCATGCATAATTATTATGCAAGTTGATATTCTGATTATATTTTTTTCCAAGCACATTTGACCAATTCCAAACAACATCAATCTTAACTACTATTAATCTTGTATTTAACAGGGAAGGAAACCGTTCTGCAAGGTCACATAGTGGAGAGCAAGATGGGTAAGTCTTAAGATATTCTTGATTTTTAAATAGAAATACAATCTTTAAAAAGACAAGAATTATCTGTTTTAACTGTGAAAATGTGGCACAGTGGTTGATTAATTGTTGTATTTTCAAAGGACCAGTTGGGAGAGTGAGGACAGGGGACTGAGGAGCTGCACTGTTGGTTTGTTTGTGAAATAATGTATTTTAGAGTTTTCAGATATGCATTTACAAACAATACATGTTATGCCAAATAATGTTTGTGTCACGGTGCGGTGTGATAAACGCACGACGACGACGAAGATGAATGCAAATAATCTTTAATATAAACCACAGGGAATCCACAGAAGGTAGACAGTAACACACGCACAACTCAACTTTAACATTGGACAAAGGGGATGAACACATGAGGGATGAAAATACAACAAAACGTCCAAAGGGGTGTGACAGTTTGTCAGGAGCTTTACTTTAACTTTTTTTAAAGATACTTATGCAAGTTGTAATGGTCATGTTCAAATTATTCTAACGAAACCTTGCTTAATAAAGCATGCAGAATACAAGTTATGAAGTTGTTACAAGAAATACAGTTTTTCAGGAGCTATACTTTAGATACTTGTGTTTTATAAATGTACGATTTATTAGTTGTAAATATACAAGTTATAATAGTCATGTTTAAAATATTCCAAATAAACTTTGCTTAAAGGCATGAACTACTGGTTTCAGTTTACTGAATACCTTTACCATTTTAGTGTACTTAATGTAATGTTTGTGCTTAGGGGTTTACTGTAAAATAAGGTAACCCAAACAGACAAATATTTTAGCCCATATGCATACCTCTTGTGGCCCATGAGAGACCTACATAAGACCTAGCTGGGTCCCATCACTAACCCATGTAAGCAGACTCATGTAGGCACCAAATGGGAGCTACCTGGTTAACCCATATGGGACCAATATGGAGCCCAACATCAACCCATCTGGGCTAACCCATGTGAGGCCACCATGGAAACTGAGGACAAAATTAGCTGGGTCCCAGTTGGGTAGCCCAGGTGGGCCCCAGATATCAGCCCAGTTGCAACCCCTATGGGCCCCACATGGGTGTGTTGGCTGGGTTTAGTGGTCCAGCAATCTTTGAAAAGTCCTTAATAAGTGACGTGACATGTGGCCAAGTATGGTGACCCATACTCGGAATTAGTGCTCTGCATTTAACCCATCCAAAGTGCACACACACAGCAGTGAACACACACACACACACACACCCGGAGCAGTGTAGCGCCTGGGGAGCAGTTGGGGTGAAAGTAAAAAGCGATCGTGCATTCGAATGCAGTTTCAATGCCCCGCATATTAATAGCGGCTCCCTGATGTCCGCATTTTATATACAGTATAATTACCCAACGATATAACTGTGAGAGAAAGTATTGAAATATATATTTGTTCTGTGTTTCCTTCCTGCTGTGTGAGTTACTGAAATGAGCTGCACTGTGAAACAGCCAATCAGAGCAGAGCTCAACATTGAGCCACACTGAGCAGAGCTCAGCATTATTATTCATGATCCTTCCAAATAAGGTAAAAACTGACCATTGCATTCTAGGGACAAATCCTAGGGTTGTATATGGACATGTAAAACCGTTTCTGCAGATTTTTTTATCCTTACCTAAGCCACATACCTTCTATGTAGATATCAGAGAACAATTTAAAATATTGTGTCAATGCATTCTATGGCACCTTTAAACAACTAGTGCAGTGCTTCTCAAAGTCCGGACTCCGGTCCGGATCTGGACCCGGAGGGAATTCAATCCGGACCTGCCTCCATTTCATATTTCAAGAGCACTAATTGTATTTCCTACTTTGATAAACTCATGTTAAACTTGTAAATCATTAGTTTAGTTTTTAAATGTCTTTTTGGAGATGATCTGAAATGAAACCGAAGGCAAGATTAACGTTTTCCTGCGTGACATTGTTGTCATGACATCCAGTGAGCGTTTGATGTAATCGGGCAACACTTCACCGCTAATATGAGTAACTTTTTTTTATTATTCTTGTTATCACTTAGATTATGGCCATTTGACTTATAGCAGTGTCCAGTGTTTCCCATACATTGAGTTATTTGTGGCGGCTCGTCACAATATCAAAACTGACCGCCACAAATAGATTTTCCAAAAGGCTTATACTTCGTTGAATAAACTGGGGATAAAAAAGAAAATCGGACAAACATATTGGCCAAAAAAATCAGCATCATATATTGGCCATCGGCTGCTCTGATTTCTAAATATCGGCATCGGCCAGAGAAAAACCCATATCGGTCGATCTCTATTGCTGCCACTTAAATTAATTGTTTTGCCACTTTTGCACTTGTTATTAATGTATTTTGAATGCAAAGGACACTTTATTTTTTCAAAGAATTTGTGTTTATTTGTTATGCATGTTATGTATGTTTATTAAAAACAAGTTTTGTAATAACTAATTGTTCCGGTCCGGACCTTTGACATTGATGAAAATTCAGATTTGGACCTTTGAATGTAGACTTTGAGAACCCCTGAACTAGTGTATACCAAAGTGCTGTACAAAACCAATAATATAAAAACAAGATGAAATAAGAAACTAAAATAAAAGTAACCAAAAAAACTAACTAATAACCAACAAAAGAGTTTGTACACAAAACAGTACACAAAATACAATTCAACCAAAAGCCTGGGAATACAAGTAGGTCTTCAGCTGTGATTTAAAAACCGTAATGGATGTCGCAGATCTGATGTCCTGAGGTAAGCTATTCCATAGCACGATCCACTTTCGGCTTTAAACGAGAGCGGGGAACATGCAGGAATTGTTTATCAGAGGATCTGAGGGATTGTGAGAGTTGTTGGTAACTGAGAAGCTCGGCCAGGTAGGATGGATCAACAACACTTAATGCTTTAAAAACAAATGATAAAATCCTAAAATTGATTCTGTACTGCACCGGTAACCAATGAAGAGATGCTACGATTAGGGAAATGCTTTCCCTCCTCCTAGTGCCAGTCAGCAACCTCGCGGCTGCAAGCAATACAGCGAAGACTGATTGAGACCCATATAAAGTGCATTGCAATAGTCTAGTCTGGAAGAAATGAAAGCATGGATAACAATCTCCAAATCCTTAAATGAGATCATAGGTTTTAATTAGGCTATTTGCCTTAACTGAAAGAAGCTGCTCTTCAATTAACATCTGTATCAAAAATTACACCTAGGTTTTTAGCAAAAGCATGAATATTGGATGACAGAGAATCTAGATTACTAGAAATATCAGAGACAGCAGCAGAAGGCCCAAAGACAACAATCTCAGTTTTGCTCTCATTTAATTGGAAAAAGTTTCTTGCTGTCCAGCATTTGATATCTTTAAAACACTTGAGAAATTCATAATAGGAGTTCTCAGAACTAAGAGGGATGTAAATCTAAATATCGTCAGCATAACAATGATACGAAATATGATCATATTATTTATAATATTATTTATATACGAAATATAATATTATTTCCTCATAATAGAACCCAGGGGGAGCATATACAAACAGAATAAAATAGGACCCAAGAGGGACCCCTGAGGTACCCCATAAGTGAGTGGTGCGAAAGGAGAGGATTAATTTCCAATCATCACATTTATTGACCTATCAGAAAGATATAGAGAGAACCAATCCAATGCCGTGCCCCTGATGCCAACTTCATCCCTTAGACCAGTGTTTCCCAACCTTTTTTTAGTCGCGGCACCCTTTGGAAATTTTAACAAACTTGTGGCACCCTACAAAATTAAAGCACAAATAAAAAATAACGACAGGCCTTCAAATTAAATAAATTGCCTTTTAGTTTTTCATGTAGGTCTAACAGAAGGGTTAAGATATTTAACTTTTTTTTTTTTATTACCAATTATCCAAATAATGTTTAGTCCTAGAAAGCTATTATTATCAGAACAAGCGAGCATAACATGCGGTTAGCAGATCAATGAATGAGAGGGCAGCCTTACCAGAGTTGCCCATACCACACCATGTTACAACACAGTAGGGCTATTGTATACGAGTGGAGCTGAGCGGAGCACACACGCATATAGCGGGATAATACGCAGAGTGTCACACCACGTGAAAGTGAAACCTGAGCGGTGAACTAATTTTCGGCAGCCGAAATTTCGGTGCATCTCTAATTATTGGCGACATCAGAATTGGATATTATATAATAGATGCTTTTTTGAATATTTTAGCAATTTAAAAATATTAAAAAAGGATTTTTTACACGGCACCCCTGCTCTCGACAGACGGCACCCCGGTTGGGAAACACTGCCTTAGACGATTAAGCAGAGTAGCGTGATCAACTGAATCAAATTCAGAACTAAGATCAAGTAACATTAGAGTGGCAGATTTACCAGAGTCCAGAGCAAGGAGTAAATAATTTGACACTGAGCAGTGCCGACTCAGTGCTGTGATGTGGTCTAAAACCAGATTGCAATTTATCTAGAATATTGTTATTTGAAACAAAAGAAGATAACTGATTAAAAAAAAATTCTCTAAAATTTTAGACAAAAATTGTCATTTAGAAATAGGGTGAAAGTTATTAAAATTGGTCATATCTAAATTAGGCTTCTTAAGAAGGGGCTTGATCACTGCTTGTTTGAGAGATAAAGGAACATGGCCGCTGGCCAAAGATCTATTTACAATAGCCAATACATTGGGGCCAATAGTATCCAGAACATCTCTAAAGAGCCGGGTAGGAATAATGTCAACAGCAGACGTAGAAGGCTTAATCTTTAGGACTATATCCACAAGCTCGGAAAGAGATATAGGTTTAAACTGATCAAATGACATAGAGCAACTGAGTGGCTCAGAGCGGTCATGACTGCCAATTGTAACACCTGCCCTTAGAGCTTCCACCTTCCCCATGAGAAAATCTAAAAAAGCTACACAAGTCTCTAGTGTATCTTCCAGACAGGAAGTGGTAACAGGGGAAAAAACTTTGTTTATCGTATTGAACAGAACTTTAGGATTGCACATTTTTTTTCTATTATTTCAGAAAGATATTTAGTTTTTGCATCTTTTACAGAATGCTGGTAAGCAGAAAGAGTGTATCTCATGAGTTCATAAGATACTTGGAGTTTATCTTTCTTCCATATCCATGTAGCTTTCCTACATTCTCATCTGAGAGCTTGTATATTGTTATTCAGCCAAGGTTCTGACTTACATTTAAGTTGTGAAACTTTAAAAGGGGCAACATAATCTAAAATACAGAAGCAGGCATTATTAAAAAGAGTAATCCTCTCTTCTATTTTCACATCTGAGTTAGGTAGATTCATGCACTGAGGCAGATTAGAGAAGGCCTTAGGGAAATGGCTGGCTGTATCAGAGGTAACAACACGAGACATAGACATTGAGGAATATGATTTTTAAACTTGACCAGACATTGTAGTATTAAAAAGAATAGGCTTATGGTCAGACACATAAAAATCAGAAATCTCAGCATTATATACAGTAATACCAAAGGATAAGACAAGATCAAGTGTATGACCATGGTCATGAGTAGCTCCAAAAATATGCTGTGAAAGATTAAAAGAATCAACGAGCTGAACAAAATCCCTAGCCAAAGGCTTGGAAGGGCAACGAACGTGGATATTAAAGTCCCCAACAACAATGAGACTGTTCATAAGTGGCACAATATTGGATAGAAAACCCGCAAATTCCTGAATAAAATCCTTATTATAATTAGGTGGCCTGTAGATAAGAGCATAGAGTACAGGAGAAGGCAGCTGGACTTGAAGCAACTTTACTTCAAAGGTATTATAATGATCTGTGGGCAGTAGTAAGCACTTAAAAGTGTTTTTAAAAATTGATGCCAGACCTCCACCACGCCCCACAGACCTAGGTGAACTGAAAAAGTGAATGTCACTTCTTCAAAGGACTTGCTGTAGACTAAGATCTTCACTAAGTCAGCAAGTCCTTTGAAGACTAAGACAAAGCTCTTCAAAGGACTTGCTGTAGACTAATGGCGCTTTCCAGCAGAGTTTACACATCACGTTTTGGTAACGGTACGGTTCACTTGGAACCTCAACCGAGGTGGTACTAAAAAAAAGTACCAGGTACCAGGTACTGTACCCAGTGGAAAACCCCCCAAAAGTGAACCGTACCGTGCCGTACCATGCAGTGGAAAAGCGCCATAAGATATCATCAAGGTATGGCACACATATCCGGTCTCTCAAACTCTCCTAGCATTCCTCCAAACACCTTTGAAAGGCAGCTGGAGCATTCATCAAGCCAAAAGGAATTCGTATCCACTCATATAACCCCCACAGGGTTACAAATGCAGTCAGGGGCCTACTCTCCTTTGCCATAAAGCCTTGATCATATGCTTTGCCCTGATCTAATATTGAAAACCACACATTCCCACCCAAGTTTTCAAGGATATCTTGGACTCTGGGAATTGGCTGACCATCAGGATTGGTCTTCTTATTCAGCTCCCTGTAATCCACACAAAGGCGGGAGCTTTCATACCTTTTCCTAACATAGACAACAGGTGATGCATAAGATTATGTTGATTTTGAAATCAAACCCTGAGCAATCAGGTCATGGAGGTAATCTTTTACTTCCCTATAGAGTGGTTTTGGCACAGAGATGTATGAACGTGCGACAGGAGCTGTGTCTTTTAGGGATATTTTCAGCGTTAGATTTTCTATGCACCTGAAGTCATCATCTGACTTGGAGAATGATGCACATTCCTCTCACGGATCACAGAGGGACCTGAAGTGGGACACTCACATTGACTCCATTGTGAAAAAGGCCCAGCAGAGGTTGTATTTCCTTCGCCAGCTGAGGAAGTTCAACCTGCCACAGGAGCTGCTAAAACTGTTCTACTCCGCCATCATTGAATCCATCCTCTGCACTTCAATTACTGTCTGGTTCAGCTCAGCTACCAAATCTGACCTCAGAAGACTACAGAGGGTAGTCTGGACTGCTGAGCGAATCATTGGTACAACCCTCCCTTCTCTCCAAGAACTGTACTTATCCAGAGTGAGCAAAAGGGCTGGCAAAATCACTCTGGACCCCTCACATCCAGCACACTCCCTCTTTGAACTGTTGCCATCTGGTCGACGCTACAGAGCTCTGAGCACCAGAACGGCCAGACACAGGACCAGTTTCTTCCCTCAGGCAATCCATCTCATGAACGCTTGACAATAACTGTGGAACACACACTATTTATTCACTCATACACTTATTTATCTAACACTCATACTCAGTCTACACCTCAAATTTGCACATAATATACAGTACCTGTACATGCAAAACTGTCTATTGTAATATACCTGCACATACAATTGTCAATTTATATATTTTTATTCCTTATTTACTTGTTCTATTTTTTTTATTTTATTTTTTTATTATTATGATCTGTGTTTTTTGTTCTGTCACTGTCATTCTGTTACACTGTGGAAGCTTCTGTCACGAAAACAAATTCCTCGTATGTGTAAACATACCTGGCAATAAAGCTCATTCTGATTCTGATTCTGATATTGTTGCATTCCACCGAATGCACCACTGGACAATTCTGGACTGCAGTTTTCTTTTTGTTTTGTCTCTCTGTCTCAGTCATGCATGCAAGGTTTAATTTATCTAAAAACAGCTCGTCACTCACATCTGTTTGTTGCAGGTATGGCTTCAGATCCCCTCTGATGTACTCATTTTGCAGACCGGTAAGAACTGTATGCAGAAACATATTTTGCTCTAGAATGGGGTTCTAACATATTTGAGACTAGACTCAGCTTCCTGTGATGCAAATAGAATCTTCTGCCTAAGATCTAAACCACGAGTTAAAAAGTTCTGGGGAGTCTCCTTACTGTTTTGGACTTCCTGACATCAGTTACTTGTATAGTTCTGTGGCGCCCCTCTCCTGGAAATGTGAGCGAAGGATCCTTCTCAAGGTAGGCAGTGTTACGTTTTCTTTGCCCTCTAGAGAGCTGCATATCTGCATGCCAGGTACAATGGCTTTAATGACTGCATGGACTATTTCTGTCACGATAAAAGGACCCAGAAGCAAAGGCAAGTCAAACAGAGGATTTATTGTGCACAAAAAACAAACTCAGGCAGTCTGCCATTCACTGGCCATATCCGGCGGTCGCAGAACTGGACATTAACACAGAAGAACTGGAACATAAGGGTTGACTTATGACAGGGCGAGGAGCAACTACCTCTCAGACTGTACAGACCGGAGGGCAGTGTCCGGAGGAGAGCGAACTGCTGGCAGCGGGTAACTGGGAGACTGGGCAGAAATCCAGGTAAGTCACACGACAGGACACGTCTTGACAATACAGGTCTGGACTCGACTAGACCACACAACTGACGGAATAGAGTAGCCAAGAGACTGACATCAAAGCACAATAATCTGGCAAAGAGCCTTGTAACACGCAGAGAGAAATAGAGAGGTAAATCAGCATAAAGAGGGAACAGATCAGCGAGCGCTGATTGTGATCACGAACAGCTGAGTCTAGGATAACACTGCACGAAGTAGAAAAGAAAAAGAATAAGAATAAAAGATATTTTGAACTCCCTTTGCCAGAGAAGTGATTGAGTAAGATCTTTTGTTGAGACACTGCCCTGAAATATCTCTTTGACTAACTGTCTATACTTCCTGTTTTGATTCACCCTCTTTTGACTGCAATGATAACTGTAAAGCTAATTGGAGTGCTTCAATCTGTTTTTGCTATATTTCTTGCTCTGACATCTGAGTTACATGCAATTCCTTTTGCTATTCCTTTTGACAACTGAATTTCAGTGATTTTGTCTTTAAGGTTAAGGAGAAAAGACTTACCCTGGTCTTCAAGTTCTTTCAATATACTTTACAATATGTGCAATTAGAATTAGAATGAGTGACTTTTCCCCAAAACATTATTTCTTTGCGTACCGACAATATTTAGAAAGTCACATGCTGCAATCAGATGATCACTGTTGATTGAGTAGAGTGTCCCCACTACATCAAGTCTCAAGTCCCCCAGTGTGTTCATGATGGTTGTGGATAAGTGGTCAGTATCAGTGTAAAGCAGAATGTCTACTTGGTTGGGAAGAGCTTGCAGCTCTCCTGGTTGGGTGAGGAACCTCCGATTACTCGCACTTCTGCCCGTCCGGTTGTGAGACTACTGCACACCGCCGACCTCCTATCGTGGTGGTTGTGGTTGCAAGGTGGGATGTCGTCATATGGCACAACATCGATCAGCAGGACCAGGGACCATCCATCCTGGCTGGGGCCTCCAAAATCTTGCACCCTCAACACTGGTGAGGGAAGATATTAAAGTCAATAAAGATGCAGGACACACCGCTGCTGCTTCACCTTCTGAGTCTGTGTATTGTCTGAACATTTTGCAAATATTTTAGCATTTTCATATATTAGTAAACGTATAACATAAGACCATCTCTTCAGTCAAAGTCACAATATACAGGAAAAACAGAGTCACTCATATACAGCCTCTCGTCAGGTGCTGTTTCCACCAATTAGACATATAATTTCAATGAACACTTGTAATCCAATGTACATAATAACTTATAGCTTACTGTCTCATCAGGTGCTGTTTCCACCAATTAAACATAATTTCAATGAACACTTGTAATACAATGTACATACTAATATACAGTATAGCTTAGAGTATTCACATAGGATACACTGCCTAACATTTGAACTTATGTACCGTGTTCTATGTTTTCAACTCCCTTAAAGTACTCAACTGATCTCTGGAATTATAGCACATGGTAGCAAAAATAATTATATCTCTTAATATACTCCTTGCACAAACACATTTATTACCCTTATTTTCGTAAGTTTCGTAGTTTCTCTTTCCTTTTTTTGCACTGTCACTTATGAAACTTGTGACTCACAAATGTTACATTAACGATCAAAACACATTATATATCTGTAAATTCACTCTATTTTCACATTCCTGTTATCACATAGTACTGGCCATTAGCTTAGCATTCGTGCGTAGCGCGCGTGGTGTGCACATGGTTGAACCGAACTTTTAAACATCTATTTACGGACTATTTACACACTTTAGAGTATGACATTTGCCATTTTCACAACTTTGACATGTATAAAATGTATTTCCATGACAATTTATACATTTCATACCTGGTGAGGGAAGATATTAAAGTCAATAAAGACACAGGACACACCGCTGCTGCTTCACCTTCTGAGTCTGTAGCTGTGTCCCAAAGTGGAGTGCACGGACTCCGAAGGGCACATTTGAAGTGCAATTGCATAAGTAAGCTGTCCCAATTATGGCCCTGTCCCAAATGGCACCCTAAACCCTCGCGGTCTCCTCTGAGTCCACACTTTCGTGACGTAATGCCGCTTTGACTGTCGGGTAGAAATCTGCTGCGGAGCTTGCCCCAGTGCGGATCGAGGGCGCATAACGACCGCAAAGGGGGTGCATGCGAACACCCTTCTGAATGCTAAAATGACAAATGGGACATCCTACGGTCTTGTGGACTTAACGGACACACGCACGCGGCGGCCATTGTAAGTCCGTAAGACCGCAAGCGCACATGAAGTGTTCCATTTGGGACAGGGCCTCAGAATGCACCCTCCGAAGACTGCATTGAAATGTAAGTATTGTGTTTTCATTTACTCAAATACCTAGCAAAACAAGTGTTAAAAGCCAGGGTTTAAAAAAAGAAAACAAAAAAAAAAGCCCACAAACAATAAGACAACCACTATATAAGGCAATAGTCTTTCTTTTTGTTGTGTTTTTGTAGTGCTGTCATGTCTACAAATGTTTTAATCCAAACTTTAGCACTTCAGTATTTTGTATGCATGTCCTGCTGTGTCATATTTTCTAATATTAAGATTGCAAACCTGTCTTTATATTTTTCATAAGTGTATCCATTTTCTCTTGTTTTAGGACTATTTTGGAGAAAATGAGCCTGCTGGGGAAAGACTTAAAAAATACAAAGTAAGCAAGTTAATAGAGAGATTTTTGCTGAAATTCATTGTGCTGTTGTTGTTATCAGGCATGGTTTATTTGCTCTGCCTTAGGATTGCAAGTGTCTTGGACAGGTGAGGGAGAGAGTGGTGAGCTGGTGGAGCTACTCATGGAGGACATCAAACTCCAGAGAGAGACAGAGGAGAGAAGAGCACAGCAGAGCAGGGGAGAGACTGTTTTCTCTTCTTGAGAGAATGCGTAACAAATACATTATTTATTAGCCAAGAGAAAACAGTGGAAAAAAATGGGTACATTACAATTTTTAAATATCTTTTTTTAAATGTCACACAGTCAATAAAACAACCTAATTTCGGTCATTTATTTTTGTGATGGAAGTTCAAAATGAAATGAATAAGTTGTATACATTATTAATTTTTGTAGTGTAATTTATTTGTAAATGAACCTGAGTACTTTCTGTACATTTTGTATTTTTGTTTTGCATATTCACATGTGTAAATAAAAGAGAAGTAATTATGTACATTGTTAATTTTTTTAATGCAGCTTATCATTTTTTCACAAAACATTATTCTATACTTCTGTCAGGACCACTATCATCAAAACTGCTGATAATACTGAGGGACCTTATATATGAATGCTTAGATAGGTGTTGTATTCCCATAGGTAGATGGGGATCAGCTGAGAGTCAGCTGATGCGAGCTTGACTAACGTGACCTGCCAGAACTGACGCTACGCTAGATATTTATTTTTTTGTCCTGTAAATATTATAATTTTTTTTTTTTTACACATTTAAACGAATTGTTCTATACATTACTGAAAGTACTTTTTACAACTATTTACAACATAGCTTAGGTTTAGAAAAAAACATCAATTTTGAGCCCAGCCCTGCCTCCATGTGTTCTGAGGTCTTCAGGAGGTGAGTCTCTTGGTGAATGGCCAGCACCTCCTCAGCGACTCGGAGGACAATGCGGTGACAGTGGAACGAGGCATGTCAAACACTCTGGAGACCACTCTGTATGATGTA
>NW_015634015.1:38529-50157 GCF_001515625.1 Sinocyclocheilus rhinocerous | reverse complement strand
AAGCCAATTCCTGCATTTAAAGTTGTAATCCGACAAAGGACGCAGCAAACCAGTTACCTGGCCTCGGTCTTGGCTAAGCCTGAGGTACATCACCGTCTCCTCCATTATGAAGTAAAACATAAAAACAAAAATGAGCAATTCTGGCTCTACCTATCATGGCAGGATTGTCCTCTTGTCAGCTCTCCTCTCACACCGTTGCTATGCGACAGAGCGCTAATCTGGAACCTCTGGTGTCGCAATTAGGAAATCCTGTGAAGGCAGAGCGTCCTTCATGCACTTCGGAGGCCTGGCCCCCTCCACCAGCAGGTGAACAAGTCCCAAGACAGAAGTAGTCAAATAATCGACTGTCTGTAATACTCTCAGCAAGAAATATAAATATTCACTAAGACCATACATGGTCTGCATTAACGACATTCACTTTATATATTTTAATATATAATATATTTTGATGACAATAATTATTTGCTTCTCTTTTTCTTTATTATTTGTAACAACTACATGTTCCAGGTGTTCATGTGTGGTTTTAGTAATTTACAGAAATACAGATATGAGCGGTGTCATCTGAAGTTGCAGCCTGCAAATAGTATCCTAGAGAATGAAATATGACTGTTGTAAAAAAAAAAAAAAAAAGTGTGTAAATTTGCATAATTGATGATAAAGGTGGGGTTTATCATTTATGATGTCAAATGAGGCAGGAGCAGCACTCCCTGTAGTTAGTTGCTTTTGCATTTTGTAAGTATGAAAAATTAAAGAATTAAAAATAAAGAATGAAACATATATCTGTCTTTAAGAATGCTTTATTAATGCAAAAATAAAACAGAAAAGCAATGGGAAAGGAAATAAGCAAAGGTTACAGATATATTTTTTCTAGCAGATAAAAGTGCTGTTAGACTATATTGGGGCTATTTTTCATGCATAAAGGATGGATTTGAGATGCAGGTCACAGCATCATCAGCTTTCCATAAGTACTCTTGGTGTTGAACTTATTAGAGTTATTGCGAGCTAATTCAAGCCTCTGCATATCTTTAACCAGAACACCATTTCTTGAGCTGAAAATATCAGCCAGAGGGGCAGCCATTGGAGAAGGTCTGTATTCATTACACTGAGGGCCCTGCAGACTGGGAGCACATTTCGCTTCATAGGTAAAATAGAAGGTGCCATATTTAAAAACACAAGCATCAGTCACAACTCCACTTCTAAGTTCAAAAGAGCATTTACCAAGGAGATCGCTGTTCCACAATTTGTCTGCATCATATACTTCAAAAGTTAGTTTATTGGCCATTCTGATCTTAATAGGACCAAACTCAAATGTTTCTGGCCAGCGTGGATTGTCATTATTATCAATAGTCTCAGTGCGCTTGATTTGGTTGTCATATGTAACAGTTACAGTGCCATCTGTTTGTGTATATCTATCTCCACAGACCTTTGGCACTGAGACTGTAGACTTTCAGGGTGGCAAGTCCTTTTTCAGCTGGACAGCAGTTAGACTTTATAACTTGACTACTTTCACAAACACAAGCACATCGGTCTCTTGCACTGCACTTCCTGCCAATCTTGCAAGGCTCAGAGCAAACCTTCATAAGGGCATTTTCAGTGATGTATTCTTCAACAGCTTTCTTCAGTCCTTCCCTGGCAGGGTGTTCAGCACTCAGTAAGAAATGAAGGGGTTTCAGAGAGTAATGCACAATGTCAGGGAGACTCGTCAAAGACTTGTGCCAGTTTTTGAAGGAATTTGGGTGTGATGAACCAGAAAAAAGCAGATCTTCTCCATTTATGTTTCCTCCGATAATCTCTGTCTGACGTTCATTGAACATAGAGCTGAACATTTCATTTGTGCCCATCTTTTTCTTCTGTACTTGACAAAAATGTGCCTCTGCCTTCACAGTTGCTACACTGTATGAACCAGAGGCTTCTACATCCAAACAGTCCTTCACTGCAGTGTCTGTAAGTCCACTCACTGCTGCCTGACAGGTTTTGATGGCTGTTATGGCTTTCATTTGCCCTCCTAACTTGACACTTGTGGTATAGTGAGTGCCATATGTGGTGATCAGTTTGCGGTAGGCGTCTTGATCGTAGGATGCAGGGAGTGATTTGATTGCTTCAAGAAACTCTGCATTAAGAGGAGGATTTTCAGCTACACGATATCTGTAAAAAACAGTAACCATGTTTGAATTCAGTGTGATAAAAGAGGGAGCGATTTGCAATTAAAGTTTTTGTTTCTTTTCATAGTCATCTTTTTAACAGTATGAATGAGGAAAAACACCCCAGCTGTCTCACCTGTAAAAGTTGCACGCAACTTCATGTTTGGTGAAACTGTATTTGTCTTCTTTTGATTTAGTCATTGCAAATTTTGCTTCCCTGGAATGAGTGCTTCCAACCGCAGCTCCAACAGCCTTCACATCTAAACCAACTTTCCAGCTGACCGAGAGTGCTGATGATGAATCATTGACCAGTGCTTCACTTGATTCAAAGATCTGACTCGAGACTTTCATTGAACACTTTGGCAAGGCCCTCCAGTCTACAACTGCTGCTGGTAGCTTCTGTTTTATTCTACTGAAGTAATTATTTTTCTCCAATTTACAAGTGCCATTTCCTAAATCCCATTTTTCCATGTTGATCACGTAAGAACCTTTTCGCTCCATGGTCACAACATCAAATCCCTCTCCAGCAAGATTGTGTCCTGGAACAAAGGGAGCATCCTCACACTCTGTTGATGGACTTATATCATCCTCTCCAGAAATGGTCATGAGAAGCAATGCCCAGAAAACAAGGTAAACCTTCAATTGCCCCATGATCTGCCATGAGAAACATTTCTGTCAAATCATTATGGATGTAAAAAGTTAAATAAAATTAACAATGACACAGAATTGTAACTGTTACGGTTACATATAAATGACAAACATTCTAATAATTATTATAATTACATTTGTTTCTATAAAATCATAACTATTTACTTGATGATTTCCCTTAAATTCACAGAAGAGTTTAATTAAGGAGTTAAGAAATGTATCATGAAATATGTTGTCTTGCTAACCTGTCTCCTTGTATGATGGCTGTGTGATTATGGTTGTCAGGTTTGTGATATATATATGCTATGACGTGGCTATGACAATTCTTCCGATGATTAATACATTGTGTGGGAACAAAGAAGAACATTTATTTTAAGTTTCTTAGATGTGTCAATTGCATCAGCAAATGGATGGTAGTGTTAACACTTGCACAGTTATATTATGTCCTTTGAAGTGGGAAGAATCATGGACTAACATCATAAATGCAATGCACAACATTTCCCCCCTTCTTACTCTTGTGCCCCGAATGATATGGGCACAAGGAACACAATTAACCGGTACCACTTTTACTAGATGTCAATTCAGGTTAATTGGGAATTTTTTTTCTAGTCATCTCAATGGTCAAAAAGTGTCCAAATTTACCTGAATTCACCATATATTAAAGGAGTCATGACATGAGAAATCAAATTTCCCCTGATCAGCAAAACAAAGACCTCATAAAAGAGGTCTTTGTTTTGCTGGTCCCCAGCACGGGATGCTGGTTGCTGGTTTGCTGGATCCCAGCATGGAATGCTGGTTGCTGGTCCCCAGCACGGTAAGCAGGTGTGCTGGTGGACCAGCATAAGGTATGTTTTGCATGCTGGGACTAGCTTGGGATGCTGGTGTGCTGGTGGACCAGCATTTGTTGTTTTTTGGGTGCTGGTATGATCCCAGCAAGACCACAACAAAACTTGTGTTTCATATCACATTTCTTTTGAAATTGGTTTGTGTTTGTAGTTAAAGACCAAGACAATTTTCCAAATTAATTTTAATAAATTATTTAACAAAGAAAAACACATGTTGCTGGTTACATGCTTACACAGTAAAATTCCCAGTGTTAAACAAAAACTAATCAGTTTTCATATGGTCCTGTTCTATAGAGAGTAAAAGTAACACTGAAGCAGTGTTGTAGTTAGTGAAATAAAGTAGATTCACTCTACAAGTGATGACTGAGCATTAGTGATGACACCTACGGTTAATAACCAGACTCACTGAGAACAAGAGGAACGGCAAGAACAGAAAAAAGTGAGGAGGTGAGCAGAAACACATCAACTACTTACAGCCACACAGCCTTAGATGAAATCAATATCTCACCAGATGATGATTAAACAACTGCAAAAACAGAATTACCATATTCACTTATTGCAAACCAGTTTGGCTTTATTTCTTTCATATGGTACATGCACAAAGGTTGCTAAAGTGTTCCCTTTAGTTGGGCACTTGGTCATTGACTTTGCTTGAATTAACTCTGTTTCAGCAATTGTTGAAAGTGCACACTATCACTATTTACTGACACTATAACTCTATACACTGACTGCACGGACATATTTTTTACTATGTGCACTTTTTGAAACCAGTGATTGAAAGCTGGATTTGGACATATGTGACTTCCTAGATAAGTCTATATGTAATTTTAAAATATGTCTTTTAAAACAACAAGTCAAGTCAAGTCACCTTTATTTATATAGTGCTTTTAACAATACAGATTGTGTCAAAGCAGCCATTATAAAACAGTATTAAATAGGAAAATAGTGTGTCAATAATGCAAAAGGACAATAGTAAACACTCAATTTTCAGTTAAAGGCAGTTCATCATTGAATTCAGTGATGTCATCATCCAGCTCAGTTCAGTTTAAATAGTATCTGTGCAATCAAGTCGACGATATCGCTGGAAAATAAGTGTCCCCAACTAAGCAAGCCAGAGGCGACAGCGGCAAGGAACCAAAACTCCATCGGTAGCAGAATGGAGAAAAAAACCTTGGGAGAAACCAGGCTCAGTCGATGTCACGTTTCACTCAAGAGAGCACTGGAATGAAGGAGCGAGGAGACGAGGAGCAATACAAATGAAAAGGGTTTAATGAGGGTAACATTCAGAACACAGGGAACACTGGAGACATCAAGCAGACAACATGACATTTAACAGCAGACGGGAAACACTGGGAAACACAGGGTTTAAATGCACAGAAACTAATGGGACACACCTGGGAACAATACGAACTAAACGGGGAACACCTGGACTCAAATTAGAAACAATCAGGGAGCAGGAACAGGAAGAATACCAAATAAAGGGCAAGGAAGGCAGATGGGGAGCAAAACACACACACACGACAGAAACAGAGTCTAACATAACGCCCCCCTCTGGAAGGCGAGGGGGGCGCCTTGGAGGTCCCTCAGGACAGACTCATATGGAACCGGGACGCCTCCAAGGCAGTACCAGATCCGGGCACCATGGCGGAGCAGGCAGCTCGGGAAGCCATGGCGGATCAGGGAGCCCGGGGAACCATGGCAGAGCCGGGAGCTCACGAGGCCATGGCGGAGCAGGGAACTCAGGGGGCCATGGCGGAGCCGGGAGCTCAAGAGGCCATGGCGGAGCAGGCAGTTCAGGAGGCCATGGCAGAGCAGGGAACTCAGGGGGCCATGGCGGAGTAGGGAGCTCGGGAGGCCATGGCGGAGTATACAGTTCAGGAGGCCATGGCGGAGTAGGGAGCTCAGGAAGCCATGACGGAGTATACAGTTCAGGAGGCCATGGCGGGGCAGCCTCTACGGCCGGAGCCCCACAACCCCCACCCCAAAAAATACCTGGGGAGAATTACGGGCATCTTGGCAGGAACGGGGTCATGAGGGCGCTCTGGAGGGTGCTTTCGAGGAGCGGGCTCTGGAGGGCGCTCTGGAGGCGCGGGCACAGGAGTGCGATCTGGACTGGATTCAGGGACTGGAGCCCTCCTTGGGCTAAACATGGGGACAGGAGTCCTCCTTGGGCTAAACTCAGGGACAGGAGCCCTCACTGGGCTAAACTCGGGGGCAGGAGCCCTCACTGGGCTAAACTCGGGGGCTGGAGCCCTCTCTGGGCTAAATGGGGAACCAGGAGCCCTCCATGGGCTTAACTGGAGATCCAGAGCCCTTCCTGGGCTGAACTGGGGATCAGGAGCCCGTCCTGGGCTGAATGAGGAATTAGGAGCCCTCCCTGGGCTTAACTGTGGATCAGGAGCCCTTCCTGGGCTAAACGAGGAATCAGCAGCCCTCCCTGGGCTAAACGAGGAATCAGGAGCCCTCCCTGGGCTTAACTGGGGATCTGGGAAGCGCTTACGAGGAGCTGGCACTGGAGTATGCTCTGGAGGAGCAGGCACAGCAAGGTGCTTTCAAGGAGCTGGAACTGGAGCGAGCTCTGGGGCTGGAGCCGACACTAGAGCAAGCTCTGGGGCTGGGATGAGGGCTGTGAACTGTCTTTTCCTCCTCATCCTCCTCCCTTGGCTACCGGTGAATTGGGCTGCCGGCGGGCTTGTGTGAGCCGCAGCCGGCGGGCTTGACATCGGAGCAACCAGCAGGCTTTACATCGGCGCGGCCGGCAAGCTTGACTGTGGAATGGCCGGCGGACCTGAGACAGCGGCGGGCGGCGGGCTTGAGTGCTGAACGGCCGGCGGGCTTGGGTGAGCCGCAGCCGACGGGCTTGGGAATGCCACAGCCGGCGGGCTTGACTGAGGAAGGAGGGGACTACTGTGTGATGCCTCTGGGCTGGTTGGGCCAGGTTGATGTAATCGTGGCATCCGTTGAGCGATCCCCTCATCCAAACCAGTCCGGAAACAGTCCACCAGAGTCCACCGGTCCAGGGAAATCTGCTTAGAGCAGGTGCGGAATTCCTGAATGTACTCCTCCAGTGGCCTGCCGTCCTGATAAACTGCACATAAACGTTCAAGGGGATCCATCGAAAAAACCAAAAGAAAACACTTTCAAAACACGGAGAGTAGGGGTGCCGCTTACTGTTTAAAGGTCTCCTGTTCTGTCACGATTCACTCAAGGGAGCACTGGAACGAAGGAGCGAGGAGACGAGGAGTAATACAAATCAAAAGGGTTTAATGAGGGTAACACTCGGAACACAGCGAACACTGGAGACATCAAGCAGACAACATGACATTTAACAGCAAACGGGAAACACTGGGAAACACAGGGTTTAAATGCACAGAAACTAATGGGACACACCTGGGAACAATACGAACTAAACGGGGACACCTGGACTCAAATTAGAAACAATCAGGAAGCAGGAACAGGAAGAATACCAAATAAGGGCAAGGAAAGCACATGGTGAGCAAAACACACACACGACAGAAACAGAGTCTGACAGTCGGGGGGCCAGTTCTTCTCTGGCCAACAACTTTCAGTTTTTAACTTTCATTATCAAGTTGTTATTAACTGTCCCATTGAAAGAGCTGTTCTTAAAACCCCTGTTATCCAATGTACACACGCTCTTTTAAACTGATTTATGTACAGATCTTATGAAACAGGAGACAATTTCTTTGATGCTTTAAAACGTTTTACCAGTTAAACCAGTGACATTGATTAATAATGTAATCATAACTTAAGCAATTAAGATTTTCAGTTCTACTTTCAGCAGAGGGAGCAAAAGAAATGACAAAGTTATCATATAATTCAATAAATCATATGTGACCCTGAACCACAAAACCAGTCATAAGGGTAAATTTTTTTAAAATTGAGATTTATACATCATCTAAAAGCTGAATAAATAAGCTTTCCATTGATGTATGGTTTGTTAGGACAATATTTGGCTGAGTTACAACTATTTGAAAATCTGGAATCTGAGTGTGCAAAAAAATCAAAATACTGAGAAAATCGCCTTTAAAATTGTCCAAATGAAGTTCTTTGCAATGCATATTACCAATCAAAAATTACGTTTTGATATATTTACAGTAGGAATATCTTCATGGAACATGATCTTTACTTAATATCCTAATGATCTTTGGCAAAAAAGAAAAATCGATAATTTTGACCCATACAATGTTTTTTTGGCTATTGCTAAAAATATACCCCAGCGACTTAAGACTGGTTTTGTGGTCCAGGGTCACATATGTTTTAACCTTATATGTGACCTTGGACCACAAATCTAGTCTTAAGTAGCATGGGTATATTTGAAGCAATAGCCAACGATACTGTCAGCGAATCACCACAATCACCAGCTCTGGACTCCATGTCCCAGAATCCTCCCCGGCTCACACCTGTTCTCAGTCACGATCACCATCACCTGAGTTCTGATTCCCCGCACCTGTCATCTGCAATCAAGGCACCATTCATAAGCACGCTCCTTCCAGTCACTCACTGTTCAGTCTACCATTCAGTACACTGAACTTAACCAGACTCTCTATATGCTACTTACCTGTTTGTACTTGCCTCTAGATCCCCAAAGTTCTTCCTACGTTGCTCTCCTCCGCTCCTGGATCCCGAACCCTCCATTAACCTGCAAAAGAACCAAACATCACTACTCAGCTAAGATTCATTGAACTGTCATTTGTGTTGGCTACTCACCAGTCATTGCTCCATTCGATCTGCCTCAGCCATATATATCAATAAACCTGCTATTCATTCACCCCCTCCTCCCTGGTGGTATTGCTACAGCACGGGACATGCCTTCCGGGAGGGGGGAGTAATGTCAGCGAATCACCACAATCACCAGCTCTGGACTCCATGTCCCAGAATCCTCCCCGGCTCACACCTGTTCTCAGTCACGATCACCATCACCTGAGTTCTGATTCCCCGCACCTGTCATCTGCAATCAAGGCACCATTCATAAGCACGCTCCTTCCAGTCACTCACTGTTCAGTCTACCATTCAGTACACTGAACTTAACCAGACTCTCTATATGCTACTTACCTGTTTGTACTTGCCTCTAGATCCCCAAAGTTCTTCCTACGTTGCTCTCCTCCGCTCCTGGATCCCGAACCCTCCGTTAACCTGCAAAAGAACCATTCATCAATACTCAGTTAAGAGTCATTGAACTGTCATTTGTGTTGGATTCTCACCAGTCATTGCTCCATTCGATCTGCCTCAGCCATATCTATCAATAAACCTGCTATTCATTCACTTACCTGTTGTCTCCAGCTTGATTTGTGACAGAAGACCGGACCAAAACAGTGAGCGGCGCCCGGTGTTTTTTTTTCCGTTTTAGAAAGTGTTTTTGTTTTCCCATTTGTTTCTCCCCGTGATCATGGAAATCGCCACTCGTTTCTCCACCTTAGTCTGCCGAGATCTCCCCTTCTTCGAGTACGCCTGGGAATTCTGCAGGCTCGCCGCGGCAACGGCATTGGATGACGCCACCATAAATTCTCTGTTCTGGCTCGGGGTCAACTACCATCGCCCCATGGACCTCCCAGACACCAAGGGACTATGCTGGAGGGAAGCATCTACCGGTGTCTGGGGAGTGTCCGAGCCAGAACCGTTCTATTCACAAGCCCGCTGGCCATGGCTCTCTCCAGCCTGCCGGCCGTTCCTCAGTCAAGGCCGCCGGCCGCGGCACTCTCCAGCCCGCCGGCCATTCCTCAGTCAAGCCCGCTGGCCACGGCTCTCTCCAGCCCGCCGGCCATTCTGAAGTCAAGCCTGCCGGCCATTCCGAAGTCAACTCTGCCGGCCGCGGCATTCTCAAGCCTGCCTGCGGTTCCTCACTCAAACCCGCCGACCACGCCTTCCACCCCGAACCTAGAGGGGAATCTAAGGAGGGGAAGGCGGTCGGCTCCAGCCCCAGAGCTCGCTCCAGTGTCGGCTCCAGCCCCAGAGCTCGCTCCAGTGTTGGCTCCAGCCCCAGAGCTCGCTCCAGTGTCGACTCCAGCGACAGAGCTTGCTCCAGTGTCGGCTCCAGCCCCTGAGTCCGCTCCAGTGTCGGCTCCAGCCCCTGAGTTCGCTCCAGTGCCAGCTCCTCGAAAGCGCCTTGCTATGCCTGCTCCTCCAGAGCACCCTGCAGTGCCAGCTCCTCGTAAGTGCTTCCCAGTCCCTGAATCCAGCCCAGAGTGGGCTCCTGTTCCCGAGTTTAGCCCACAGAGGGCTCCTATTCCCGAGTTTAGCCCAGAGAAGGCTCCAAGTCCCCGAGTTTAGCCCAGCGAGGGCTCTAGATCCCCAGTTAAGCCCAGGGAGGGTTTCAGATCCCCAGTTAAGCCCAGGGATGGCTCCAGATCCCCAGTTAAGCCCAGGGAGGGCTCCTGATCCCCAGTTAAGCTCAAATAAGGCTTCAGTCCCCAGTTTTGGCCCCGAGAGGGCTTCAGAGTCCGTTATTCTCTCTAAGTATTTTTTTTGGGGGGTAGTATGGGTCCGTCTGTAGTGGCCGGGTCGAGTGGCGAGGCCAAGACCACGGAGGCCGTCCAGCCATGGCTTTCTGAGTTTCCTGCTCTGCTGTGGCCTCCTGAACTGTCTGATCCGCCATGGCCTTCTGAGCTGCCTGCTCCGCCATGGCGCCCCGAACTGCCTGCTCCGCCATGGCCTCCTGAACTGTATGCCCCGCCATGGTTTCCTAGTCTGCCTGCTCTGCCATGGCGCCCCAAACTGCCTGCTCCGCCATGGCCTCCTGAACTGCCTGCTCCGCCATGGCTCCCCGAGCTCCCTGCTCCGCCATGGCCCCTGAGCTCCCTGTGCCACCATGGTACCCTGGACTGCCTGATCCGCCCTGGAGGTATTCCCCATGTCCCAGTCCTGCACCAGCCTCCAGGGCGCCCAATTCCACCAGGGAGGGGGGGTGTTACGGCACGGTACGCGCCTTACGGGAGGGGGGAGTAATGTCAGCGAATCACCAGCTCTGGACTCCATGTCCCAGAATCCTCCCCGACTCACACCTGTTCTCAGTCACGATCACCATCACCTGAGTTCTGATTCCCCGCACCTGTCATCTGCAATCAAGCCACCATTCATAAGCACGCTCCTTCCAGTCACTCACCATCCGGTCTACCGTTCACTACACTGAACTTAACCAGACTCTCTATATGCTACTTACCTATTTGTACTCTAGATCCCTGAAGTTCTTCCTACGTTGCTCTCCTCCGCTCCTGGATCCCAAACCCTCCATTAACCTGCAAAAGAACCAAACATCATTTGTGTTGGATACTCACCAGTCATTGCTCCATTCGATCTGCCTCAGCCATATCTATCAATAAACCTGCTATTCATTCACTTACCTGTTGTCTCCAGCTTGATTTGTGACAGATACATTGTATGGGTCAAAATTAGAATTTTTTTTAAGCCAAAAATCATTAGGATATTAAGTAAAGATCATGATCCATGAAGATATTTTGTAAATTTCCTACCGTAAATATAGCAAAACATAATTTTTGATTAGTAATATGCATTGCTAAGAACTGCATTTGGACAACTTTTAAAGGTGATTTTCTCAAGATTTAGATTTTTTTTTTTTTTTGCACCCTCAGATTCCAGATTTTCAAATAATGTTTGTTATTGTTAAGTTGTATCTCAACCAAATATTGTCCTGTCCTATCAAACCATACATCAATGGAAAGCTTATTTATTCAAATGAAATAAATCTTATGACTGGTTTTGTGGTCCAGGGTCACATATTGTTTTTCCTTTACATCGTTAAAGGGGCGGTCACACTGCACTTTTCGTTCCATTGATTTCCATTCATACGCATGCGAATGCGTAAGACCGGAAACGCAAGCTCGTGCGAAAAATTTCGCATTTCGCTGCGTTCCAAAGTTCAAGTTTGGTAAACTCTGACCTGCGAATTCGCATCACGTGAAGATGTGTGACCAGCAGAAGATCGATACGTCACTGCGTGACCTCTCTGTACAGAAATT
>NW_015634015.1:33273-38460 GCF_001515625.1 Sinocyclocheilus rhinocerous | reverse complement strand
GACGCCGTCGCAAAAGACACAGTACAAGCACATCGGAATCCATGTTGTGATAACTGAGGGGAAAACTTGGTGCGTGATGTCATATCCTGCTCCTGCCCATATTCGTAGCGGCATCCGAAAAAATTTCGCACGTTCAAAGTCTAGTGTGACCGCCCCTTAATGTGTTAAATAGAGAAATGTGCAAGCAAAAACTATGTGTGTCCCCAAAACACTAATTGCATATAGACAGCTGTCCTACTGACACTCAACCCTACAAAGCCCATGCTGGTGAACCAGGATATGCTTGACCACCAGCTTTACCAGCACTATACCAGCATAAACCAGCCTGGACCAGCACTATACCAGCACTAACCAGCATAAACCAGCCTAAACCACCACTATACCAGCATACCCAGGTGAAAAACAAGTGCACTTCCATAATGTACTTAAAGTGCTCTATTTTCGTGCACTAATTTTGTACTTAATATACTAAAAATGATTCTTTAGTACTTCTTAAGATAAACTTAAGATCATCTAAGTGTACTCAACTGTGCTATTTTGGGACACTTGAATATGAACCAAAATAGCACAGTTGAGTACACTTAGATGATCTTAAGTTTATCTTAAGAAGTACTAAAGAATCATTATATTAGGTACAAAATTAGTGCGCAAAAATAGAGCACTTTAAGTACATTATGGAAGTGTACTTTTTTCACCTGGGTAAACCAGCCTGGACCAGCACCAGCACTATACCAACACTAACCAGCATGGACCAGCTTGGAGTACATGCTGGTTTATGCTGGATTTTTCAGCAGGGCCTGCAAGTTTCATAGCTTAAAACGTCCTCCTCATTATAAACAAAGCATTTATTTAATCAAGCTCCAAAAACGGCTCGTTTGGATCCGAGGTGGCATGGGTAACGCTTTAGATTACAACCCGCAAAGAACTACGTAAGTATGCTGAATTTACGTTGTACGTTTCTGTAATTATAGTCTACCTATAAAGAATGTACGTGTAGGTATAAGGGAACAATGTGTTACGTTTGGGTAATAAGGGGGTAACAACCAGATATGCAACCTGCAAAGAACTGCGTAAGTAAACTGAAGTTGCAGCATATCGTTTTTGTAATTATAGTGTACTTATTCAGTACCTCCGTGTAGGTAGGGGAATAATATGTGACGTTTGCGGAATTAAGGGGTAACAACCTGTAAAATTACAGATCATTTATACTGTAAGTATTTTGAAACTAAGAGGTACCTATTCTAATGTTACGTGGTATGTATGGCCTAAACAACAATCTTATGTTTGGGAATGATTTAGAAAGACGATATACTTTTTATAATTTTATATTGGTATTTTATTATATAGGCCTATAGGTATTTTTTAAAGGATTATTAAAGGATACATGATGGAGATTACCGAACAACAAAACTTGACATCGAGTGAAATGAGTTAATGAGTTTCTGCTATGATTTATAATTCACAAGTCTACTTACCTTATGAAAGCTTATTCTTCGATCTCAGCAACTTCACACCAGCAACTTCTCGACACGACTATCACCAAATAACTTTGCATAACCCAAAATGGGTTTTAAAATTAAAATCACACACAATATGACAAGAGTAACAACACAGGCAACAGATAGCCTAATAAAAGGTTAAAACCTCATTACACCAGTTAAGAAAAAAGCAAAGCAACTCCATACTTATACAGCTTATACAGTTAAACCAAATTCTTTTGAAAAGCTTGTTTAAGAACAAATTTAAGATTTTATTCAATTTGTTCGTTTTTCACCCACTGACGAAGTTAAATTATGTTTTATTAACAAGGTTCGGGAGGAGCACGATCAGATAATCAATCAGTCTGGCCCAGGTGGAGCTCGTCAGCTAATCACCTTAACAAGCACAATACGTATATATATATATATATATATATATACAGTATTTAACCCGAGCTCGGAGCCCTCCCTCTGGACAGCACGCCAAATATGCTACTAATTGCTCAATCACATTATATGTTAGTGCGAACTCGTGAAAATATTATGGCCAAACCATCACGCCAATTAACACACAGTAATAAACACTGAAAAGTCAAGATTAAACTGTGTATTATAGCGAACTGACAGGATTTTACCGTCTTTGATTTTACCGTTTTGATCCACGTCCTCAAGCACCATTTTGACTAGTTCACAGTTCCCGGTTTTACCACTCATCAGTCGCTGCTCAATGTTGTGAGAACATACTCGGACAAAACCCTCCAGTTTTAAAAGAACACATTCCAGTCAGTTTCAAAAATCTCTCTCCTCTTCGCTTCGATTAGTTTTCTTGTATTCTTGACACATATTCCTGTCATGAGCGCCGCAAACACTGACTCGATCGTCTCGAGCGCCATTCTGTTTCCAGTTCGCACTCACCACATTCACTGCTCCAGTTTTAAAGGAACACACTCCAGAGAGTTTCAAAGTTGTCCCTCGTCTGCGCTTCGATTAGTTTTCTCCTATTTTCCACACATGTTCCCATCTTAAACATGTCAGCCTGGTACACCTGCAACACCGCCATAGTGTGCAGACACGCACCTGACCTGCCGCCGTATAAGCTTAGATTAGATGTCAGTTTTACTGGCCTGGTGGGAAGCTTCAGGGCCTTCAGGGAAGATGCTGAGGACCGGGAGAGATAACTTGCGAACGTCTGCTCCACCGCCGGCATCGCCCCATAACCCTTCTCATGGAAAATGGAAGGCTGCGATGTGAAGGTTGCGATCTGGCTTTAAGGAAGCGCTCGTCCAGTTTACTTTTGGGATGAGCGTCCTGTTTCTCAGCTGGCCAATCGATGTTGAGCTTGGCTACAGCGCGAGTCACAACCTCCACTAGCTCCTCATACATGAGGGACTGCGGTGGCGAGTCCGCAGTCTCCTCCGTGTTGACGCTCATCACATCAACCTCCTCGGAGGAAGACAGATGAAGCACCTGGCTCTCTCTCTTGGCGGAAGAATACCGCGGGGCAGGCTTCCGATCCCTGAGAGGGAGCCGTGGATCTAGCAGGTGATTACCGAGATAAGGACGAGCCCATCTCTGGTCCCTCCGTTAAATCCACTGGCGATCCCCACGATAACAGCCGCCAATGTGCCTCAGCAACAGCGGGGCCGAACACAGCAGGATCGCTGCCTGTGCATGCTCCACTCCCAAACAGACGACTCACAAATCGTGTGTATCCCCACCCGAGAGATAGCGTGGGCAGGGAGGAACACATGACTTGAAACGCTGTCCGCTCGCCACAGAACTTGATTTTGATTTACACTTAGTCATTGTGTAACTCGCTTTCTATACAATGATTTTCCTGACTGACTGAGTGCTTTTGCATACGCACACACACCACAGACGCGCTCGATGAAGAGCAAGAAGCTAACATGTGCGCTTGCCGGATGTGCCTTTATGCTTCCTGGTTGCTCACGTCACCCCGCTCATGATGTCTCGCTTCTCTATTGGACTGATTTCACACATGCTTCAGAACGTGGTCTCGCCAGGGTGTTCCCAGAGCGTTTGACGCAGCTCGAGTTCCTGAAGGGGAACCAAACATGAAGGGGAAAAACAACAGGTTCACAAGATACATGATATGTGGTATATACATATTCTTACTGAACTTTGAGTGAAACCTTTTGGGGGGAAAAGAGTGAGAAGGCAGAGGGGAGAAGGGGGTCGTAAATGAGGAAGGGGGTGGTGTTGTTTGCTCTCTTTGGAGATCTCTTCTCCAGATTAGTTTTATTGTTTTGTTGCATGGCATCTGTTTTGTGTGAGTTCCTGACATTTTGGATTCATGAAGAAATAATTTCACTCCTTACAGAAGTAATAAAAGAACCCGTTTTTTTCTTGGTCTTCTTCAGCACTTAAGTGATCTCAGACCCTTTCTTGTTCACACCACAACTTTATAAGAACCCAGACTCCAGCTTTCTGTGCAGCAGTGAAATGCTGGAGTCTGGCCTACTGGAAAATTTGGAAGATGAAGTGGACAGGGAAGAGGGCGAGGAAGAGCTGAGAATCCCTGATCATGTCAGCGGTCAAGACATTTGCAGAGCTTTAAAAATGCATTTCAGTCAATTTTAAAATTAAAAGGGAATGTTATGTATAAAGTTAATTCAACTTGCTTTTTTTCCTCATATAAGATAGTATTCAAATGTTTCTTTGCTACTAACTGTATAACTCTTGATAATTAATTCAAATCAATAATATAATTCATGCATTCAAATACATATGAACTTACTGCACTACTTCATCTCTGTGTCTGATTTAAAGCGGGCAGAATGCTAGATCTCCATTGTGCATTGGGTGGTTCTTTGTCTCCGTCATGACGAGAATACTTAACGATGCATGCATTAGGCCTAAATAATTTAATGCACAGTTAGCGAAAGATTACATAAATGACAACAGAATTAATTTGTATTGTTCGAGTTAACAGTTGGTTTATTTATTTTCTTATTTGTTTATTTATTTTTGAAAAATGTAACAAGAGATTGAACGTCTGAAATTACATCAATAAATAATAATAATAATAATAACAATAATAAAAATAAAATATAGCCTATATAAAAATATATAGGCTACAAGTACTAAACTGCTTAGTTCAACCTCAAGCATTACTGTTATGTTGGTCCATAGCGTACCGGGACCTCATTGCTTTCACAAATCACAAGGAAATCGAACCACAAACGGACCCACAAATGAACTGAACGGTACGGTTCACTTTTGGGTCCTTTTAGGGGGGTCTGAGATCACTTGTTTGTTCACAGCTGAATCGCTCCGAGAGCATTTGCAGGGCTCAAACGAACTAGGTGTGAAAACACCCTAATAAAGTTAGCATTAAGTGACTTACATTTTAGACACAGTGTTGCCTGTTTTTGCCCAATTTTGCCAACTAAAATAGTTCCAAACAACGATCACAGCACAGATCACACCCTGCGTCTCAATGTTCATATGATCCATCCTAAATAGTATGTGAGATTAGAATAAGTGTGTCCCAAAGCATAGTATGTTGAAAAGAGTATGCCAAAAGTCCCCGGATGGTCTACTATTTCAGGTCGATTTTTGAAGTGTGGATCCGTGCACACTCTAATGGCTAAAACTGCCCACAATCCATTGCGCTTTGGCGAAGGATTCGGTCCAGAACTACAAACACGAATAAAACATGTTAAAAACTACAAACATGGCGGATGTG
>NW_015634015.1:32421-33073 GCF_001515625.1 Sinocyclocheilus rhinocerous | reverse complement strand
TTAAACCGCATAAACACATTTCATTACACCAAATACACAAAATAATGTTCTTTTTAGCAACATCATATGACCCCTTTAAAGACGCAGTTGTGTGACATGATAGTATGTCCCGAAGCTTGCCTACTCTTCTACTACACACTCAAAAGTGTGTACTTTTTCTTCACCAAAAGAGTACATACTTTAAGGGCGTAGTATAAGTAGGCACATTGAGACGCAGGGACAGTCTTTGAGGAACACACAGGACGGTGTTTCCTTATTGAATGAATCAGCTTTTGAACCAATTGGTAGAATGAATGACTCAGTGACTCACTCATTAAAGGGGTGGTTGACTGTGATTTCACTTTTTTAACTTTAGTTAGTGTGTAATGTTGCTGTTTGAGCATAAACTCATACAACTATATGCAAAGTTACGATGCTGAAAGTTCAATGCAAACGGAGATATTGTCTTTTAAAATTATGGCAGTTTAATGCCTACAAAAACGGCTCCTACTATGATGCCATTGTTTACAATACAACCAGAGCACATTCTCAATGACTCACTCATTAATAGTCACTTGCTGCCACCTACTAACAATTTTCATTTAACATTTCAACTATTTTTTCATGTTTTAAATCATTTCAAATATCAGTCTTCAACATTTTATATTTAAAA
>NW_015634015.1:26165-29258 GCF_001515625.1 Sinocyclocheilus rhinocerous | reverse complement strand
TTTTTTAACTTTAGTTAGTGTGTAATGTTGCTGTTTGAGCATAAACTCATACAGCTATATGCAAAGTTACGATGCTGAAAGTTCAATGCAAACGGAGATATTGTCTTTTAAAATTATGGCAGTTTAATGCCTACAAAAACGGCTCCTACTATGATGCCATTGTTTACAATACAACCAGAGCACATTCTCAATGACTCACTCATTAATAGTCACTTGCTGCCACCTACTAACAATTTTCATTTAACATTTCAACTATTTTTTCATGTTTTAAATCATTTCAAATATCAGTCTTCAACATTTTATATTTAAAACAAGGCATTATTTATGCAATTGTAACTGCAGGTTAAATGCATCCATGTCCCCTCTGAGCTACATTAAACAGTGTAAATACATCTAAATGCCACTTCAGATGCAAATTCCAAGAATGTTTTCTCATGTTGGAATAAAAGAGACTAAGTAAGCTTCTTATGGGTAAGCTTTTTATGCTTACCCAAAGATACAAAATGAAAGAAAGAGTTAAAACTGAACACAATCTTGCTGCTCAAAATATGTATAAACATTTTTTTTATATTGATTTGCTTCCTTTCCATTTTGCATTTACTTGTACTTTTACTTTCAATACTTAAGTACGTTTAATATTTTAAAAAATACTTTTCATAATTAAGTACAGTAAATATCACATACTTTAAAACTTTTACTCAAGTAATATTCTATACAGTGACTTTATCTTCTACCAAAGTCATTTTCTGGTGAGATATCTGTACTTTTACTTAAGTTTGTATTTCAGGTACTTCATCCACCTGAAACATTACAGGTGTGAGTTTGTTTATAGAATGCAATTGTTACTCTCATCAATAAGCGTATTCTGTGTGAACGTAACCGTATTAAGGACTCAAATACAGGACTGACAACTGCATTCTGTTGCTGTGTGATTGTGGCCTTAAATTTTCTCTTTTGTGACAGGAAATATCATTGTTGGTGATGTGGTTGAGAATTCCCCTTAAGTGTTTCACGCCTCTGTGGTCACCCATGCTCAGAGTTGTTAGATGAAAAAGGATGAGGTCCTTCACTTCTCTGACTTACTTTTGATAAAACCTCAAATGGGTCAGCCCAGTCCAAAATGAAGGCCTGCTATGGCCTTTATTATCATTTCTGCAGAGACTCGACATCAACTGAATTAATTTGACTAAACCATTTCAGAACCACTTAGCAGTGCCTAGTAATAGCTCCTTGATCTTCCCTTGATCTCTCCTCCCCTAGTGCCTAAACCAGATGTTACCTAGGCTTTACAGGTCAGTGCAGTAGGTCTGCCCCTGACTAGTAGTTGACTAATTACATGTTTATATTAATCTAATTACTTAAATATATACTGGGTGGTGGTGAACAAAACCATAATGAGCCTTTAATATAGCCTATATTCCACACTCAAGTGCACGCATAAGGTTTGCCGCAAAGCACCGGCAAAAGTAATGACTATAAATGTGTTGGGGAAATTAAAAAAGGAGATATTTGAATTATTTATTAATAAACTAGTGTTTTCTGAGTCAGTGTGGCTGCAAAGATGCAGCTGACGATGCTTCTCACCATCTCCGTAGTACAGTTGACATGCCTTTAGGAAGAAATAAAAAATCATGATGAAATGATTTCAGTGTGTATATCAGTACTTTTAGACCATTTCCAGCACATTTTCAAAAGGATAGTTCACCCAAAAATGAAAATTCTGTCATTAATTCCATTAATTCTGGCATTGCTGGAGCCTCTAGTGTAGGCTTTTTTTTTTATATATCACTGTATTAGTCCAATAAGCGTTATAGCTGTTTATATAGGAGGGAAACACTTAGCATAAAACTTTAAAGTCATATTCTGAGTGCATCTGCATGCCTGAATATATTATACATCATCAATAAGGTGTATACTGAGCTTAAGCCACACTAAGCCCTGAAAATACAGTGCATTAAATTGCAAGCATTGGATAATGCAATGCATTTTTTTTCAGTGCAATCCAACATGTTTGTTTGTTTGTTTGTTTGTTTGTTTGTTTGTTTGTTTCAAATACACCTGTCATTATTTTACTTCCATTTATATTTTGATAATTAATAACAGTAACTATATGATAACTGTATCACCTGAAATCAGCTAGGAAAAAAGCTCTAAAATTGATTCCAATTGTATTGTTTTCTTCATAACATTACCATTATTGTTGTGGTGTGCGCTCCACTATTCTCTTAGAGTTAGAATGATATTTTTTAACTTTGTTCATAAAGAAAGACGACAGTCTCAACCTTAACTATAGCAAATAAAATTGGAATCTCTAACTCAAACCCTCCAGTGCCACTAACTGTCCAAAGTCACACGTTTGCGCTAAAATAGAAACTCAAATGTGATATTAAGGTGCAGCATAGCATTTTATGCAATATCTTGGCAATTTTATACTGCCCATTGCTGAAACTTCTGGGGAAGCAGTTAAACCCCATAGTGAGACCAGTATGCTAAATGAAGACTAGGAGTCAAATTTGAAGTTCAGTCAGTTGACAGAGACTGAAGACAGAGTTCTCCACACAGTACCGTTTCTAGGCATAAGGCACAGGCAAACTAGGCGGTCGCCTAGGGCGCAACCAGAAGGAGGGGGCGCCAATGAGCGCACGTACTGGCACTACATTTTAGCAGGGTTGTGATAGAGTGGCACGGCCAACCAGAAATATGATTGCCACCCCCACTGGATCCCCCAACATCATTGGGCTAGAGTACTGTCAATCTGACAATGCCTGTATGCCATTGGATCAGAGCGCTGTCAATTGCTACCGGATTGTTGCATGCAAAGTTTGCATTTGGAGTGCTCAACAACACCATTAGATCTATGGGTTCTGTCAGTGCTTTGGCAAAGTAACGTGTTTTTTTTAAGCCTTGCAATAAAGCTAAGTTCAAAGACCAATTTAAAATATTGGTACAGTAAAAAAGTGCACAAAATGAGTATTTTGTTAAGGCAGTATTTGTGGCAGTCGAGAAATCACGCTGCAAAATTGGTCCAAAAGGTGTGCTTTTTTGCGCCAATGCATTGTTAAAGGTGTGGTGTGTGTAATATTCACATATAAA
>NW_015634015.1:0-26027 GCF_001515625.1 Sinocyclocheilus rhinocerous | reverse complement strand
GGTTCCTTTTAGTGAATCAAACAACATAGCTCTACTTAATACTAGTTCTTTTTAGTGAAACGAAAACTGACAGTGCAACCAGTGAAGTCCCAATTCTCAAACATACAGTACTAGGGCTGGGTATCGAGTTCAGAACATTTACACTAGTCTGTTTTCGTTTTAAAACAGCATTTTAAAATGAAAACGATCCTCGTCCATACTGCCGTTTCCACTGCGTTTCAGAAAAGATCTCCGACCACACTACGAAAATGCATGTTACGTGACCATTCATGCACACTGTAGCATCATGCTACATAAGACAATTTATAATATTTATATTACGCTTTCACTCAAAACTCACTTTAAACCACTATCGAGTGTTTGTAATGACTTCTTATTGCGATCTAATGTGTGTTTTGTATACATATAATGTTGCTGAAATATGTTATTTGCATTCTTTTATATCAAGCTAATCACTATACCTGCTTAGCATTTCTCATATAAACACCCTATTGTTATGAAAATAGGCATAATGTCATGAAAATCACAAGGCGGGTTATTAACGCGACATATGAGCAGCGAATGAGTTTGAGTCAGAACAGCGATCGCGGAAGAGAAAACACAGGCAGACAGCACTGGAAGCCACTAATGCTCATCAGTAAATCAGTGGAAAATGAATAGAAATGATGATTCTGCCTGAGCTATGCATTTTAAAACGAAAATGCACTGGTGTAAATGTAGGCTAAAAGATGTGGAAACTGAAAATTACATTAACTTTATTAAAACTATTTGCACTGATTTATTTTGTTGGTTACATTTTGTTGCTTTCTGCTTTATTTTGTTCTTTTGTGCAGTGGCTCGAAAGATGAGCATTTGAGTCTGTAAAAATGTTAACAAGCTGAAAAAATAAAACCTAAATTTTTTGAGGTAATGTTTAATGTAATCTTGTTCAAACAGATTTCATAAAATTGGTATTCGGAAAAAGTATCATTCAGGCAGTACCGTTTCTAGGCATAGGCAAACTAGGCGGTTGCCTATGGCGCCACCAGCAGGAGGGGGCGCCAATGAGCGCACGTACTGGCACTACATTTTAGCAGGGTTGTGATAAAGAGTGGCACGGCCAACCAGAAATATGATTGCCACCCCCACTGGATCCCCCAACATCATTGGGCTAGAGTACTGTCAATCTGACAATGCCTGTATGCCATTGGATCAGAGCGCTGTCAATTGCTACCGGATTGTTGCATGCAAAGTTTGCATTTGGAGTGCTCAACAACACCATTAGATCTATGGGTTCTGTCAGTGCTTTGGCAAAGTAACGTGTTTTTTTTAAGCCTTGCAATAAAGCTAAGTTCAAAGACCAATTTAAAATATTGGTACAGTAAAAAAGTGCACAAAATGAGTATTTTGTTAAGGCAGTATTTGTGGCAGTCGAGAAATCACGCTGCAAAATTGGTCCAAAAGGTGTGCTTTTTTGCGCCAATGCATTGTTAAAGGTGTGGTGTGTGTAATATTCACATATAAAAATGTAACGGCCAATTAAAAAAAATATTGGTATAGTAAAATTCGCTAAATCACAAGATCAATACATCCTTTATTAAACCGCTTTGTTGAATTTAGCGCATCCTTAAGGAAATGTTGAAATGCTGAATTAATTAATTCACTACTAACAGTACTTAATGGAAGCAACGTCATACACATAGAGAGCAGAGCGTCACGTCATTTAAAGGTGAAGTTCACGCGTCAATGAGTAACAAAGGAATAAGTAGCTGGAGTCTGATTACTTTTATGTGACTGATCAAGCTTTATGTAGTTTGGGTTAACAAAGTTTTTTATAGGTTTGACTGAAATGATAATGAAAAAATTGACACTTTAAATCAACATTTCAAACAACAACAACAAAAAACAATTAAACAAAACAAAAACAAAAAATACAAAAAAACACACATAAAGACAAAAAGTATTGATAATACATTTATTGTGTTGGAGGGGGATAGGGGGGATACATTCTCACTGTTGGGGACTGCCCCACTAATGCCGGTTCTTTAATGGTGTTAACCACTTCAGTACTCTGATCAGGGAGTCGGAGTCATCAAATTTCTTTCCACCATTTATTTATGTGCAGGGTTTCACCATATACACACTGATATGCATTGAAGGTAGTTTCTGCAATGAACAATAAATAGAAGTAAATAATTAAATGTCTAACAAATATTTGCATACTGTTCCTGTAAAACAGCACATTTCAAATGAAACAATATCAACAACTTTCTCTTAACGTGTAATTAGTGAACTAATAATTACTGGATGTAAACAGGATGTAAAGGAGCATAAACAACTTAAGATACATTATACGACATCCTCATTACGATATGAAAGTATAACAAATGTAGAATATATTGTACGGAATCAGAAACATGTTTAAACGAGATATTACAAACATTAGCAAGATAAGCAGCGATGCTAGCGGCACTTCCACGTGCGTTTCACGTGATGAATTAATGATCATAAGGATCACGAACCACCAAAAACGGCTTAATGTAGAAACAGATTTCAGCAGTATAAACATCCAGTATTACAAACATAATGTCATGGAATAAACTTACGTCGTCAGTAACTTTTGCCCTGCACTTAGCGATGCTGCACAGGTGGAAACTGCGTCACATTCTGTCCGCTCTGTATGCCTAACCAATAATGCGTCACTTACGCCAAACACGTATCACACTACAAGTTGCGTAGTGCATATTGCCTGTATGCCATTGGATCAGAGCGCTGTCAATTGCTACCGGATTGTTGCATGCAAAGTTTGCATTTGGAGTGCTCAACAACACCATTAGATCTATGGGTTCTGTCAGTGCTTTGGCAAAGTAACGTGTTTTTTTTAAGCCTTGCAATAAAGCTAAGTTCAAAGACCAATTTAAAATATTGGTACAGTAAAAAAGTGCACAAAATGAGTATTTTGTTAAGGCAGTATTTGTGGCAGTCGAGAAATCACGCTGCAAAATTGGTCCAAAGGGTGTGCTTTTTTTGCGCCAATGCATTGTTTAAAGGATCAGTGTGGTGTGTGTAATATTCACATAGAAAAATTTAACGGCCAATTAAAAAATATAGTAAAATTTGCTAAATCACAAGATCAATACATCCTTTATTAAACCGCTTTGTTGAATTTAGCGCATCCTTAAGGAAATGTTGAAATGCTGAATTAATTAATTCACTACTAACAGTACTTAATGGAAGCAACGTCATACACATAGAGAGCAGAGCGTCACGTCATTTAAAGGTGAAGTTCACGCGTCAATGAGTAACAAAGGAATAAGTAGCTGGAGTCTGATTACTTTTATGTGACTGATCAAGCTTTTTTATGTAGTTTGGGTTAACAAAGTTTTTTATAGGTTTGACTGAAATGATAATGAAAAAATTGACACTTTAAATCAACATTTCAAACAACAACAACAAAAAACAATTAAACAAAACAAAAACAAAAAATACAAAAAAACACACATAAAGACAAAAAGTATTGATAATACATTTATTGTGTTGGAGGGGGATAGGGGGGATACATTCTACCCAAAGTTGGCTCCATTGGATCAGTCCTGTTCTGTTCAAGCCATTGTTCTGCAGCTGAAGACCTTGCTTCTGTGGGTAGATGAGAGATCACTGATGGCTGGTTGCTAGCCCATTGTCTAAGGTCAAAACCACCCGTAGCTAGCAGACTGCGCAGTTGATCAACTGTTAGCTTGGCTTCAGATGTGGTTGGAAAGCTTGCCAGATAGTTGTCCACATAAAAACTCTGCTGCACTGCCTGTAAAGCACCTGGGTAACTCTCTTGGTTATTGCAAGCATGTTGTTGCACAGCAAAAATGGCACAACACGGGCTGCTGGTTGTACCAAATGACTCCAGCGCCCAGGCACAGTAAAACTAGAGAGAGGTTTACCTCTGGTGATATCATCCGCTGGGTTTTGCTGTGTGTCCACATACCGCCAAGTACTGTGCTCTGTCAACTCCTGGATTTCTGAGACTTGTGTTCCAACAAAGACTTTGAACCTACAAGAGTCGGATTGAAGCCACTCCAGCACAGTTGTAGAATCTGTCCACAAAATTGTCTGCTGAATTGTGAGAGTGATCTCATCTTTCAGAAGCTTCGCTAGCTGGGCTCCTGCTTGTACCTTGAGTGGTTTCTTTTGCTTGGGGTCTTTTGGACGGGTAGAGAGTGTAGTCTCAACTGGAGATGCACCATAGTAAAGAACTAGACTTGACCCCTTTTGTTTTGCTGAGGGTTTCTCTTTCCCGACACCTGGAAGCCTCTCGTGCTGGTAGCGCTGCACTAGACGAATAGACAGTCTCTGCTGCTGTGCTTTGACTTGTAGCCATCCAGCAAACTCCTGCAGATTGTAGAACACGTATCACACTACAAGTTGCGTAGTGCATATTTACATAATACAAACTCTTACCAGATATAAAATAAAAGTATTAATAATAGTATATAGTATTAACGATATATAATATAAAGAATTCACAACACTCACCATGTAGCTTAAGCCTGGGCTTAGCCCACATACTTCCTGGGCAGCATTAAACCAGGAACTCTGTACTTTTTGGCCTCCTGTTTGAAGTTGTTGTTATATTAATACCGAAACTTCTTTGTTTGGTCTGTTGCTGAACAGCTGGTGGTCAGGACAAGTGATAAATATATACAACATATCAATAAATACCAACATATGAACAGTTCAATTTAAAGTAGTCATCAAAATTGCTCCGTTTTTTTATTGATTTATTTTTTATTCTTTTTTCAGCCTCATGTTTTGCAAGCTCTCTATGACTCACGATCAGTGGTACATTTCATGTACAAAAATAGTAATATAGTCTTCAAAGTCTTATCAGACTGAACCTGTGACATTTTAACTGCTGGTGTTAATAAACGTTCTCAGCTGTATCAAGTTGTGATATTCATATTAGTTGTGAAAAGCCGCACATTTGTGTTAACACAATCAACATCAGCATTTGTTACTTAAAGGGATAGTTCACCCATTGGGTTTAATTCCCGGGGAATGCATAAACTGATTTAAACTGGTTTATGCATTCCATGGGATTGGCATCATGTTGCTTGAGCTAAAGAAACAAAACAGGAACTCAGCCTCAAATTTGTCCAAGAACATACTGTATGTCAAAGTTTTCCAAAGATTGTACCTTTAGAGGTACAACAGCTTGTCATAGGGCAGTACCCTCAAAATTATGTCTTTTTGTCTTATTCAACAGCAGATGAGGATCTTTCTGGAACATAATCAGGATGGAGAGCTTCCTCCAATTTAAAGGTCAAAGATTATGAATGAATGCATGCATTGCACTTGAAACTGGCAATAATTACTCTTATATTCGACCAAAATCAGTGATTATTGTTCAATCAGAATAATGGTTGTTGGGCAATATACAGGTATATCAGTTGTAGGGTGTTTACCTTAAAAATGCACTGCTTTAAATTTAAGAGCATATTTAAGAGAATATAGGGCTCATTTTCATTGTATATAGATTTTAAGGGATGAAAAAAAATGCATGCACAAGTGTGAATTCAACAAAGAAAACAGTTCACACGGAAGTGCTAATTCTGTGGGGTTGTTTTGACAGAACATTGTGGTGAGTGCCTACACCAACTGTGAAACACAGCACAGTAGAATGCATTGGTCTATTAACCTGTGACTTTCTTAGCTGAATGTCTAAATGCAAATTAGCGTTTGCAAGAGTTGCAAAAAAGACTTCCAGTTCAATTAATTTTCAGGTCTATATGGACAAGTGTGGAATGCAAGGGGCAATGCAAGAGGATAGGAACTGCATTCACACTTGGTGTATGTTGTCTGTGTGGTTATCAGATCTTTGTGATGAAGGCAAAATTCTCATGAAAACCTACACTGTAAAAAAACAAAAAACATATTCTATTATACACAGTTCTAAGACCTAAGACTAATACAATATAGTAATAGATATAATAATTAAGTAAGATATAATAATTTCTGTTGCTACCGAGTTTTGTTCATTATTATTTTGTCAGAAATTACCTCGCTCTTTACACTGGCAGATTTAGTAACATTTCTGTTGCACAATGACAGCCGATTCTAAATAAAATTACAGTTGATTTTAAATAAGGTTATTTAAACATTGAGAATTATACATTTTGATAAAAAAATCAACAAGCGACGTTTTTGATATGAATTTTATTAGACAATAATTCAGGGTGTTATTGATTTTTGGCCATAAAAAACAGTATTACAAAATATAAATAAAAATTGTTATTATTGTTTTTGTTTGCATAAACCACTCAGTACATATCTATGTCTTGAAATACACATACTTTAGACTATTCTGGCAGTAGCCTTAAATGTAGTGTTATCACAAAAAAGGAAAGATTTTATTTTTATTAGAAACACTTGTTAAATGCACTTATGGGAAGCTGTAAATCCAGTTGCAAGTGAAAAACGAATTGGACTCCAGTTCAATTATGGTATATGAAGTAGTTAACTGGTCTGTACGTTAAGATTTACCTGATACTTGATATGAGGAGAGATGATGGCTGTACTGCTTGACACATTATTTAAAAAAAAAATGTATATAAAGACATCTTGATGTACAAATTGTGTTTATTTATTGGAATGCTTAGGAAGGAAAGTTAGTGTTTTGTTTGGAGATGAGTGGTTCTGGATAAATGCAGAGATGCAGAGAGACCAGGTCTTAGTGGCAGGTGCAGCTGAAGCCCACGGCTCATAGTAAAAGGCAGGTGCATTTGGACAACTTCTCGTGGCTCAGCAGACCATGCTGGGTTGTGGCCAAATTCTGGATCAGGCTCCAGAAGTGCTTGAAACTTCTTGTCATATCTTACAATGTATGTATATAAATGTAATAGAGAGAGAGAGAGAGAGAGAGAGAGAGAGAGAGAGAGGTGTTCAAACTCACTAGTGTTCATGTATCCATTTTAGTTTTTTACTTTTGCTTTTGAAAACTGGCACTTTGTCGCCCTCATGTGGTTTGTCTGTATGGCTAGGAGTGTTTTTAGTTTTTGGAAAGATTTTTAACAGCTTTAACAGTTACTCTGCAAATTCAAATACAGTGAGTACAACAAATGCTAACATATTCAAGCTTTCAGTTGGAATCTTTAAAAATAATCAAATTATTAAACTTGGCAACACTTCCATAATCATATACAAGATTTATATTAATTCTCTGCTAAGATACTTTTTCTCTAAATCACTACAGTCTGTACCGTTTCTCACTCTTCTGTTACAAACACGTCACAACATGAACTGTGAGCAGAATTACATCAGCACTGAAGTACGGGATCACTCAAGTATTGTTCAGATGTTACAATACCATATACCTCAGAGCATTAGCTCTTCATTCAGCTAAAAGAAACACAAAATCTACTATGTCAGAAGTTCTCCCTTAAGCTGTAGAAGGCCTGCCATAACATGATCTGATACCGAATGTAACTGAAGAGCAGCGTCAGTTTGACTGCAGGAGAAATTATTTATCTTTCAGATCAACGGCAGCCACCATTTTGCTCTCTCAGTGGAGCCACACCCAGTGTCCTTTGCTGGCTCAACCTGAGTTCAAACTGATCTGTGTAATCAGACCACGCCTCTATGTAAGGCAATAAACTCTGGGAAACATTCTCTGTGAAACCAACCAGTCCCTCAGACTGAAAAAAGGTCAATTATGGTAAAAAAAAAGGCAGCTGTGGTTGCCAAAACCTTTCTGTAACAAATATGGTGACAACGTTACAGACATTTGGGGATGATATATATTTTACACCTGTATGTATATGACATAAAAACCTATTTTTGCAACCAAAATAAGTTAAACAAACAGATAATAATAATTAAGACCTGCATGCTGGCTTAAAAGTTCAACAAAACTAGTCTTTCCAGCACATGGAGCCAATAATAACAAAGACAAAAAACCACAGGCCTTAAAACAACACAAAAACATTTATTGGCCTAATATCATTGTTAACATAATGTAATCACTTAACTGGTTTCGCTGTAGCATTTTCACATTTTTTCCTTTTGAAATTATTAGGAACTGTTACACTATAACTACACTAGTACAATCACAGGAAGTGAGTAATAACAGTTTTGAGTCATTGGTATCTGTTGGAATGAATAGCAGGGGTTTTACCTTGACTAAAGTTGGCAGCTGGGAGGAGAGGAGATTCTTGAACTCATCTACCTTAAGCGTAGGCCGGTTATCAGGAGAAGCACTGTGGAAGTTTGTGACCAAGGTGTTAATGGCCTTCTCAAGGTCAGAATACTGCAGAATCAAGAGAGTACAGACAGACAGATACTTATATAGAAGAATTATACAGGTGGGGGGGTTTTACTAGTATAGTAAACACATTTGAGTTAAAACCAAAATGGTTTTAAACCGATGTCATAGGAGAACCTGTTTAAGTCTCTCAAAGAAGTTTTATTCTCTAGTTCTTTAGAAAACCACTCATGTATTGAAACTTTAAAGAGCCTAGAAACAAATACACTGATCTGGAGAGCTTACAATGATGTTTTTTGCTCAATGTCTGTCATAATTCAACTGAAAAAATGCAATGCATGAAGCTGAAAAATGCTATGACGATCTGTACTTATTTCAGTATTTAGAAATGATTGCTTTAGTTTTGGAGTGTTAATAGCTCTTCTTTTTGTCTTTTATAATTAAGCAATGAACATTAGGACTAAATCAGTTATATGCACCTGTTTCAATACTGATCATTTACCTCTAAAAAAAAAAATCTAAAAGATAGTGCTTTTCCTTCCTCCCTCCAAGACTGTCAGAGCACTATCAATGGACTTTGTAAACTGTGTCTATTCAAACCTTGTTGCTCTCAGACAATTATCCAGTACCTGAAATACCTGCATATCAGGCCATGACAGCCCCGCCCTCTGTGCATTATTTACTTAAGCTGTGCATTTATGATGGAAACCATTTCCCTGTTTTGTTAAGACAAAAGGTTAGGCTTCCTCTGCTTTGACCTAAAATACACTTACTGTATGGTGTTGAAATACACGTGTGGCTACGATAATAAAAAAGTGTTAATATATAACCCCATTTGCAGTCTTGACCATTCAAAAACTTTCTGCACACTTCCCCCCTCTTTCTTTAACTCCACATAGGCAATCTTCGTCTTGAGGCTTCTCCCAGAGAGCAACAACGCAAAGACTCTGATTGATTGCCCGTGCTTTCCATTTCTACACAATGGCTGTATGTCAAAACCTTGTGAGCTGCCTGCTTAGACAGCATTTTTGGGTATCGTAGGCCAGATGGGGGTGGGTTAGGGCAGGGACGCAGCCAGCTAGGTTTAGACACACAGCCATTGTATCGTCTGCATAGATAGAACTGTGAACGTTTCATTGCAGCGAAGCTCTCGACTCATATGGCTTGAATTATCTTGACACTGGCCATATTTTTTTCTTCGTTAGGGACCATTAACACAGGACGCGTTCCTGCGTTCAGAAACAGAGCAGCGGATTGCGAAAGAACGCAGTGTCTTTGAGGGTTGAATTTCAATTTTACATGTCCTATATGATTGGGGTACAAGACCTGATAATCAACGAGACACTGTCAAACTCACGTAATAACAAAAACAAACAGAAAACAGGCGAGGCAAAACGCGTCATTGGCACTTGTAGTTTATTGATTGCTCGGAGAGAGAGAGATAAAAGAAAACAGAATCAAAAATCGTGAATAACCTTTAATAAAAACTAGTTCCTTTGACAACAACAAACAACAGCATCTGGACTCCGTTTCGTTCAAGTGCCGGAAGATTACCGAGAAACGCGTAGTTTCAAGAGAACAAACCTAGCTCAGCTTATGTAAAAACTCATAGGCTAAACACATAACTGCGTGAAACCAAATTGAAATGTAAACGAGCAATCACAAATACATAGACTAATATAACATAAACCACCTACCTGTGTCGCCATTTGACGTGATTTGTTTTATTTTCTTGGCTCTAGATAAACTTTACTGTTCCCGTCGTGCAATGCTTGTTACTTTACACTCTCAGTGTCCCATCGCTTCTGTCACATCTTGGCTGACATCCTGAATCCTCCCACTCAGGAGAAAAAAAACTAAACACACCTTCCGTGTCAGTGACTGCTATGGGAAAAATGTCTCCTGTAACTTGATGCTTTAGGACAGTGAACCTAACGGGGCGGAGACGATCGGGTTTCATAGGCTCCGCACTCTGGAAAAAACTCTGGAAAACCAGGTTTCCGTATGACACTTTTTGTTGATGGATAAAACTATTGGAAAACAGACTTACTGCTCCTTTGGGAACACATCTGGAAGCTCTCAGGATCCAAATTCTTTTGCGCAACAACAGGCCCTAGTTCAGAACGTGTGGTTGGGTTATTTGCATTGGGCTAGTTTTTATATAGGAATTTTTTTCTTTGTTTTAAAGAACTGAGAAGTTCTGGCAGATATTCAATGCGCTGTATATTGCTTTGGTCAACAGGACTGTATGTCTTTTTTATGATATTCTTTCCAGGAATCCTTCAAAAATACTTTATAGTGGTTGAGCAAGGCGTGTCCCTGGTCAGATCAAAATTCACTGGCTTTGGCTGTCTTCCTCTGCTTGTTTTCTGAACAGTTCTGGTAATGCACAGGCAAGGGCATGCTCAGCATTTTGGGTGGATGCACTGAGAGTACTAGACATGACACACCTCTGACAGCATTACATGAGCGTATTACTTGTACAGAATATAGGACAGCAATGCACAGGTGTGTATAATCACGCAGATTTACACACAAACAAACTGAGCACTGAATTAGTCAGTCTGTCCTCATCTTCAAACAGTTGCACCACCCTCTTGTGCAAGTTCAAAAATGGTAATTGATACCTCGTGGGCTTTGTATAACTGACTCGTTTAAACAAGCAGAATTACACATGCACAATCATACGAATATTTCAAGTGTTCAGGAGACTTTTTTCATCTTGCCATATGTACACATATGAACCCTTTTTGAAAAAGAAGTACACTTTAGCATACTAATGTACTTCACAAGAATATACTTTTGTGTGAATTGAATAGGGTTTTCAGACACTTAATTACATATTATTTACAATTTAATGAAAATGAATAACAGTTTAAATTAATATTAAATCCAGTTAGTTGAAGTGCTTTTCTGACAGTTAAGTAGGACTTGAGTATGTCTTTATATGTAATTTCATACTTCTGTTGTTTTGGTTATAAAGGTAAATAAGTTTATTGCTGAATGTACTGACAAGCATTTATGGTAAACTAAAATGTACTTTAATGTCATTTCTACTGAAACTTGTATGTCATGCATATAAATATATTTTTAATTACACATTTGTAATGAAGTTGCAATTTAGTTCATTTAAAATGTATTAACTTTAAATGCAATAGTGAATAACACACTACCGTTAAAATTATAATCAAGTACTTTGTGTTTTAGTATGCTAGTCAACACATCAAAATAAGTGTACTGCTTAAAATTGTATTCATTTGACATTAGTACAAAGTGCACTTTATAAAAGTGTACTTAAGTGTGTTAAAAACATGAGCTCTCTTTAAGTGAACTAAAGTGGCCTTTTATTTCATTATCTGCAGGCACAGCTTTTTTAAAAGTATACTTTTATGGTTTGAAGTACACTACAATAGCACATTCAGTACAATTAAGCACACTTAATTTTTCACACGGGAATACAATGGCCCTTTGTGTCTGGCCTTATGAAGTGTTATTGTCAGTTTCTTTAGTGCATGTTGATTCTGGTTTGTTACTCTACTGTTTGTTTCTGTGTCAACTTGAAAGAATCATGGTTTAGTACCATCTTAAAATACATTGTAGATGGTCACATTTTTTCCTTTTCTTGCTACACATTGTCATTTAGTTTGGGTGTATGCACAAACAGCAGTATTTCTCACTGCAGATGTTAGTTTCAGCTCACTGCAAGTGAGCTGAAATTCTTCACATACCACACAGTTTTCTGATGGCAAGCTGCCATTTGCAGACTGCCCGTTTTACCTGCAGTCCACTGCAAATGTTACATACTTACAAAGAGAACAAATGTGCTTTGTACGTACAGACTCGTGTTCACACTTGTATGGTTGTGGTGCATAGATTACGCATATACTTCAGAGTTTCAGCGTCAAAATTTGCTCATGAGTGTGTCATCATCTACCTTACAAAGGTGCTTCAATAAATGCCACACTCTTGTGAATGACTAAAGAGAGAGAGCATTGGAATATATGTGAGCCTGGACCACAAAACCAGTCATAAGGGTCAATTTTTCGAACATTGAGATTTATACATCATCGGAAAGCTGAATAAATAAGCTTTCCGAAGGAGTCTTTAATACACATATTTTAGAAGTTGTAATTCTGTATGAGTAAGTGTAAGTATATATATATATATATATATATATATACAGTATATATGTTTTTTTTTAAACTGCTTGTCCTATACTGTATAGGGTCACTAGCAACATAACTTTAAGAAATAATATCAGTGTGCCTTCCAACCTGTTACTTTTCACATAGAGAAGTATCTAGAGAAGCAGGAAACCTGAGCGCATAAGGATTAGTTCCCTGTCACCTCAACAAGGGTTGAAATATGACTGATAGAATATGTATTTACTCTGCCTATTCTGATGCTGATGTCACAATACCCTGTCCTGTTCAAACCTGTGCTAAAGTGAATCTACGTCTACCCTGCCTTTATTTCTCATATCTACTGACATCACAGAGTCATGACTCTCTCTGTATCCGTTTCGATCCTTTCATCGGTACTGGAGCACAGCCTCCATATTTCTCCATATTTCAGTTCTCAGTCAGAGGCCTGGGGCCCACTAGGAGCCTCAGCAAACTGTCAGCAGGGCCTCAATATGACTGAAAATAAATTGAGCATTAAAATGAGCCAAAAAAACCTAAAAAAATCATTTTAATTCACCTCCACATCAACTTTTTTTTTTTTTCTGTTGAAGAGCGGAATTCCTACTGCCTAGAAAAAAAACTAGAGCTCGTCCCCCAGTGAAAAAAAAAGGACCAGCGATGTACAGTTATTCTTTGATTTCAATCAAATTAAATGGCATTAGAATATGAATTATGTTTTCATATCTATTCATATTATCAACTGATGCTCTAAAAGGACATTAGTTTGTTACATTGATTTTATCTGCAAAAAGTAGCATAAAGTAGCATAACTGCTGAATGTTTGTTGTTTTAGTGCTGATTAAAGGGGAATTTTTGAGCTTTACCAGTACAGATGTTTTTTTATTTTTTTATTAAGAGTCATGAAATACACTCAATACACTCAGTAATTTCAACTCCTACAGATATGAAAACAAGTGCAATTTTAGGGCCATAGGTTTAGTCTTGAGTATCCTGTGTTTTCTGTAGTCATTATCTACTGCAAAAAGACCCTATCAGACGACTGAAAGGAAGACCAGGTTTTTGCTGAACTAGTCAAATGAAGGCTAGATTCTGTTGTGATCGTCAGACTTTAAAGATGAGCATCCGGCTGATGATGATCTGGCTGTCTCACACTGTGGGAACAGGTAAACAGATTTTAGTCATTTCGTAATGTGCTAATTTGTTTATTTTTTATGTTCCACTAACTTGCTTGAAAAATCAAGTGTATTTAAAGGTCATATTGTGCTTTAATCTGTGAGATATATTTATTTGTTTGTATATTTGTGTTTTGCATGTGATATTTTTTTCACTTTAGCAAACATTTAATATGCAGAAGGCAAATGATAATGGATGGCCTATACATTGATGGGCTGGAATTTTGTAATTACAAAAATTAAACGCTTCTTTATGTTGTTTGAAATTGAGTTCTATAATATGTTAGATAATAACACAATAACAAACATGCCAATCTTTTGATCTAGCGACAAAGCCGTTCATTGTATGGCCGACAGTGGCTGAGGTGATGGCTGGAGAAGATGTCATTTTAAAGTGCAACATTGTAGAGCTGTACTCCCCGTGTTCAACAGTGGCTTAGCTGAGAGTCATTCCCGAGAACGCAACGATCAGCCTGACCGACAGACTTCAGATCGATCCTCATCACTCATCCAAACCAGTGGACCAGTATTTGTACTGCTGTTATCACCAATTCAACGGTGCATGACTCCAGTATGTACTACTGCGCAGCTGTGCAAAGCCGCTTTGCTCACATCGGTAATGGATCCAGAGTCATTGTGAAAGGTGAGATATAATAATAATAATAATAATCTCTTTATTGTGAATTAATGTAGTAATATACGTAAATAGAAGTTGAAAGATAAAAATGCTGGCACCCTGGAAGGTCAACTTTAAGCCGTTTTGAATTATTAGACAATGCACTGCCCAAAATAGATATGCAAAACACCACAAATAACTTTTAGGAGTGTCTTCTTTACTAAAAATAGCCAAATGAATTGCATATTTCTATTCATTTTCTCAATAAAAATAAATGGGTGTCTGTGGTACCTGGCATTTATGGCCTGAGCTGAGAAATATTTGCCAATTTTATTATTATTATTATTATTCAATTTTTTCTGAGTCACTTCTTAGACGTTCCAAGAAGGACAAAAACAAACGGCGACCAAAGCCAACAGATGCCGACAGGGATAACACACTGATTAGACAAACTTGGCAAACGTGTCTGTTGCCATTTGTCTGTGTCTGTCGGTGCAGTTTGAAATGGCCTTAGTTCTTAGATTTGTCTGCTGAATTATCTACAGCTCCCTTTAAAAACTTTTAAAACTGAAGTTTTAAAAAGTGGGCTTTCGAAGCAATGCAGCTGAAGAAACTGTTTCCATAGCATTGCAACTGAACTGGTTCAATGCAACTGGTTCCCCAAAGAATCTTCTATGATCAGTTCATAAAAGAACTTATTTCTTAGTTCTTAGCTCTTAGTACTTAGAAACGAATTTATTTCTTAGTGTGAAGAACATTTCGCTAATCTAAAGAACCTTCTTCCAGTATAAAGAATCTTTTGTGGGAATGGAAAGTTTCCATGGATGTTCTTCATGGAATTTTTAAGCGTGTATATGCCTCACATCTTCATTATGGACTGATTTAGAGTAAACCCATTGGACAGCAACATAATGACTGCCACAAACAGTTCAAACGCTTTATTATGTTTAGTATTTCTTTCCATTGTAACCAAATATTTCCCCTAATCTCATTCCAGAACACACTGTGTTTCCTGTTATTGATATTCTTACTCCGCTGATCACGAACGGTCCTTTGGTCCCTCTTCAGTGTGTTGTGAACGGGGTCGAGGCTTCTCAGGTTCATATGTTCTGGACTGTGGAGAGGAGAAAAGAAAAAGGACAGCCAATTTTGACACATGAAAACGATGGTGCCATCCAGATCTCTAGGAACCAGATTCTGTTTACTGCTGAGGAGTGGGAAAGGAAGGTGCAGTGTGTGTGTGTGTGTGTGTGTGTGTGTATGTAGTGGAGTTTGGAGGACAGCTCTATACCAAGACACTTCAGCCACATGGTACAATATAACAATAAATCAAACACACAGATTAGCATATTTGAATGATTTCAGAAGTATCATGTGACACTGAAGACTGGAGTAATGATGCTGAAAATACAGCTTTGCATCACAGGAATAAATTACATTTTAAATTATATTCAAATAGAAATCAGCTATTTTAAATTCTAATAATATTTCACATTATTACTGTTTTACTTTATTTTTGATCAGATAAATGCAGCTTGCTTTGGTGAATCTTACTGACCCCAACCTTATGTTAGTTTATTCATTGTTTTCTAGTGATCATCTTTGTATTGAATATTCTATGATTTATTTTTCTAAATGAACTTTTTCATATTTTCTGTCTCCACAGATGCACCGGATGTGTGTTATGCTGTAAAATACATATATCTGTCTGTCTGCTTAATTTTTGGTCTCCTGCTTCTGGTAACAGTGATTATTCATAGGCTGGGACCAAAAACTTTTGTGATGATGTGTCTATGCAAAAACATATAGTTTCAAAGAGTTTTCAGTTTATATCCATTATTTTGCTCTAACACATTTTTATTCATCAAACTTATTTTGGTATTTGGCATTGCTGTACATCAGATGAAAGAAGGCAACAGTTACTAATATTTTGATATCTCTTCCCAAAAAGCATGAGTAATTGTGATGTTTATGTTCAGATTTTTGTTGATCGTTATGGATCTTTGATGTTTTGAATAGTGTTGTTTATTTTGTGAATTGAAAGGGTAAATTTATACTTTTATCCAATATGTTCTGAACTTTGTTTATTCCAATAGAGTGAATAAAAAACCTGAATAAAATAAACATATTGTTTGACCCACTTTTTCTTGAAATCATATGAATTTACACCAATAATCTAAAACCAGAGAAAAAAAAATAACTACATAAACAATTTTATTTTCATATATTATGCTATTTTTATTACCTATAGCCTATAAAACTGTCAGTGTGATAATTGTAAGGGGGAAAAAAACTATTATTAGATATAATGCCTTATGTGGCTTCTGTTTTGTGTGGCAGGGCCAGGAAGTGATTTTCTTTTCATTTCCTCAGTTTTATTGTATCTCTGTGTCCTCTTTATCGTGTGGTTGCATGCATCACGCAAGCAAAATGGTGATGTGGACCTCACCTCACATTGGTTAATGTCCACACTTTACTTTGTCAGCGGAAAAACTTGCATGCATGCATAATTCCAACCCCAAAGACTTTGGTGGAAGAACAAAATTGCTGATTTTGTTCAAATGAAATAGGACACAACCATGTGCCACATCGCTTCAGTCTTAGATCATGTTCATGTGTTTAGTCATTATTGTCTTGTGTTAAATAGATGACAGTTTTTGTGTTATACATCAAGAGTGCAACAAAGATGACATGATTTGGCCACTTTACTCATCCCACGCAGAATTCATGTAGTTCTCATTTGAAATTCTTTCAAGTTTCAGTACAGCTTGAAAAACCATGGTATCCAGTTTCTGTGAAATATAAAATAAATGCATCCATTATACTTATTACATTTCTAATTTAAGCAATATCACATGAGCAAGAGTGCTGTCGTTCCAGCTGTAGGCACAAGAACACAGATTCACAGTGGTGCTGATATTCAGTCCAACATATACCGTAGTTCAATAGAATATAAGTTAATATTGAGTAACGTACATTTTATAGTAATGCCAATTTCTTTGTGTTTTTGCTCCACTAACAAAAAAAAAGCCAAAGCTTGACCAGTAGTTGTGTGAGCAACACACGATAAAGTGTCTCATTCATAAATGTATCTGTGTTTTGAACTAATAAGATGAGTGAATGATTCAATGACTCACACGTAAATTCTTTCAAATGAATCAGTGATAACTGTATAACTCAGTTATTACATTAGGGCTTTATGTTACATCTTATTTTGTTAAATGAATGTTTATCGCATTGTTTTAGTGTCATGTGTGTTACCATGTTTGTGTTTTGTGTTTGTGTGAATGACACTCTGCGCCTTCTAATATATTAATATTTAGGTCAGCTTGTGGAAAAGACACTTGTGATGAACTCTGATGCATCATTCCAGTTTCTCTTTACCACTAGTGTTTTTCAGTAAAGTATATTATAAAGGTAAAAAAAAAGCTACTTTAGTAATTTGGTATATTAACATTATTTCAGTTAACAATAACTGTCAAATTGAGTTGATTCTGTAAAACCTAAAATGTTGCTACCATATTTTTACGGTAAAGTTCTGGCAACCACTGCTGCTTAATTTCAGTTTTATAGTGCTGCCTTAACAACAGTAACTGCAGTTGTGGTCCAATCTGCAATTTTGTAATGGGTGGTGAGTTATATAATAAAGTTGTTTCTCAGTTTAGATTCTAACTGAGCCTAACAGTTTTAAGAGCTGAAGAAACAACCGAGGATATAGACAGGAAAAGGTGTGATTTGTCACACTCAGCACATTTCTCTCCGTTTCTTGGGCCTGTGAAGTCTTCAGACAGCATGTATGACCTCCTTTTTCTTATCTTGTTCTGTTTAATTTCGCCAAAAGGTAAGCTACCAGTATTTTTATTCGTTTATGCATATCCGTAAGTTTGTACCTAAAACTAGTGTAATTGGTAAGACTAGCAAAGTAGCATATAGGAGACTGTTGAATTATTGACATTTTCAGGTCTGAATCCGTTTGCAGCGATGGCGGGAACAGTTTATCAGTTTCCCCCGTCAGTGAAGGTGAGATCGGGTGAAAGAGTGACCATGCACTGCCAGCTGAATGAGGTGCAGTCATTCTGTCACACAGTGGCCTGGGTCAGAGTACACCCCGTGAGTGGAATAATAGACATTCTGCAGGACTCAAACATCCCTCACCAGACTAAAGAGCAGGTGGAAACCACAGTGTGTCAGGGTTCCATCTACAACGCAACAGTGCAGGATTCTGGGACGTATTACTGCATCGCTACAGACCGTGAACATATGTACCTTGGGAATGGCACAGCTGTCACTGTACAAGGTACTGTATCATAAACAGTTTCAAAAGTTTCTGAACTACCGCCTAACATGAAGGTTCTCAAGGTTTGTGTTGATAAGAAAGCTCACGTTTTTATTGTATAATTATGTGTCAGTCCTTTTTGCTGTTTTATCTCAGTAAAGTGGTGTTTATCTTTCTTCTTGCAGCTGACAACGCTGTGATGCCGTCTATTGATATCAATGCATTTGCCAGCAGCAACAACCACGACTCTACAGTCACTCTTCAGTGTACAGTCGGAGGATTTGCTTCATCACGGGTCTATGTGCACTGGCTCATAGGGAGTAGAAAGGAAAATGGACAAACTTTGTTTGTTTGGGAAGAAGGCGAAGAGAACTCAGTGAAAACTCATAATTATGTAGCAGTATTGGCTGAGGAGTGGAGGACAGGAGGAGCGTGCACCTGCGTTGTGAAGTTTGGTGGATGGATGTTCAACAAAACTCTGCATTATTATGGTAAATAACTTTTCATAATATCTCTTCATCAAGATAGCAAATCAAATGTTTTAATATTACCTGTCCAAAAATGGGATCAGTGGGATTTCTTGACGGATCTTATATCTATATTATTTTGGATGTTTTGTCCATTTTTAAGAATAAATGTTTTTGATTCTTTTCTCACAATATTTCTCGTTTTATTCTTTTTCTCAGATATCCAGGACACTTGCTATCCTCTTGTCAGTGTAACCAGATTTTTTGCCCTTGTCACTGCTCTACTTTTTTTAACAACCTCATTCATTTTAGCAAGACGCTTCTAAACCACAGAAATGTATGTATTTGATCCTATGACCCGAAAACATCAAACAAATGTTGATTTGTTACAAATTTGTGCATAAAATCTCTCGCTCGCTCGCTTTCTCTCTCTGTATAAAGTTGAAGTCAAAAGTTTACATACACCTGGCAGAATCTGCAAAATGTAAATTATTTTACCAAAATAAGAGGGATCATACAAAATGCATTAAAAGCTTTTTCAGAACATTTTTCATTTGTACATTTTTCTTATTTTGCCTAAATAGGCTACATTTAGTACTGCCCTTCAGAAGCTAAGATACTTACATGTTTCCCAGAAAGACAAAATAAGTTAAATTTACCCTGAACTTCAAATTGCATATGAGTCCCTCAGTTGTCCTCAGTGTGAAAAGATGGATCTCAGAATCATACAGTCATTGTTGGAAAGGGTTCAAATACACAAAAATGCTGGAAAACCAAAGAATTTGTGGGACCTGAAGGATTTTTCTGAAGAACAGCGGGCAGTTCAGGACAAACAAGGGTCTCATGAACAACTATCATTAAAACAAAACACACACACACAGCTGTGGATCATTCAGGTAACAACACATTAGGAATCAAGGGTATGTAAACTTTTGAACGGGGTCATTTTTATAAATTCAGCTATTATTTTCTCTTGTGGACTATATGTAAACATCTTATTCAGGTCAGTACTAAATAAAAAATAACATGCATTTTGTATGATCCCTCTTATTTTGGTAAATAATTAACATTTAGCAGATTCTGCAAGTGTATGTAAACTTTTAACTTCAACTATATAAAATATGAAAAATGTAAAACTAGTAAATGTGTGAGCAGTTTCTCAATATGAGAGATTAAGTCTGAATAAAGGCCTAGATTGCACATCTCAACAAGTAATCTAATGTGCCATCCTATTGCTTATTTATTTATTTTTCATTTATTGCCTAATCAATTGGAAACAAAATATGCACACACAGTTTCTATATGTATGACTGCTTACATATTCCAGAAAGACATGCAACAAGTCAGTTAGGTTTTTAAGGTGAAGTTAAAATAGCTTCTGCAATGTTAAAAAGGTGAAAAATAATATGTACTTTCATATACATCACATACATATTTCAACAAATATATTTCTTGACACTGGCAGGGCCAATAATAAAATAAATATTCCAATCATCTGTTGCTTAATATGAAATCTATAAGCAAACAGATTTTATGACATTTACAAAAATATTTCACTGTAAAAATCACCAATGACATTTTATCCAGATTTGTGCTATTGTGATTAATGTAGAAGTACAGTTAGGCAGGCCTGTGTTTCATTACTCTTTTTCAAAGCATATTAAAAATCCCTACTCCAGAGACAAACTGTGTTTAAACAGTGTAAAGGTTGATATCACTGTTTTTACAAATACAAAATGACACAAGCAGGGAACATTGGAAAATATAGCAGGATTACTACTAGAACTGGGCTGTGGCTGAAACCAAGAGCTCAGAACTCGTGAAGCGCCCTCGTGTGGTAAGCAACACTACTAATACTATTTGGGCGCTCCCTCGCGTGTCATCATTTATATATCATTTATGCATCAGTGGCATATGTCTGTACTGTTTTTGACTGCCTCAGGTGCTGCCGCCAAATTCTAAATTCTAAGTATGTTTGTAGAGTAATTTACAACAGCTTCGAACTTGGCTCAGCCAATCAGAATCAAGGACCGGAACTATCCGTTTTATAAAAACTAATAAATCACTAGAAGCTGGTGGAATGAAGGAGTTTTAAAAGTCTGTGGTCATCAGCTCAAAGGATCCTTCCTCAACTTTTGCCGACACGTTTCTTTCCACTTATGTGGAAATGATCAGAAATACCTACTCAAAACATGAATACACAAGAGAAAAACAAAACCTTGTTTTCTATAGGCTATAAATGGTAACACTTTAGATTAGGGAACACATATTCACTATTAAGCGTTTTCCCTCAATAAACTCCTAATTTCCCTCTTATTGATAATAAGTAAGTTATAGGCCTAGTTGTTGTAGTTATGTTTAGGTAGGGTTAAGTGATCTAGAATATGGTCATGCAAAGCATTAATATGTGCTTTATAAATACTAACAGGCAGCCAACATGCTAGTAATATGCATGCTAAGCAACTAGTTAATAGTGTTCCCTGATCTAAAGTGTTATAGTATAAACTGCTAAACAGAGTGAAATAAGTTGTTATTCACTGAAAATCTGGCTCAAATCAATAGCCTCAAAACTGCACCAGAATAAATGTTCAATCCCTTTTGCTTCCTAACAAAGTCATTTCCATTCCAAATGAGTAAAGGCAGAAAAAACAACAACTTTATTTGGGAACAAGAGAAGACATAATCATACAATAATATGGATTATTCATATAATTTTGACTCAAGAACAACTCTATATTAAGTATGAAAGATGCTTGTTCACCCACAGAGCACAAAAGAAAGTCAGATCAGAGAGTAAAGTATAACATGATTTGGTATACCATCATCATCATAAATAGTGGAGGATGCAAATGTTAATATAATTGATTTTAATTTTTAGTAATTGTTTGGTATAGTATAACATTCCTTTCAATAACACTGATCTCCAGTGGCGCCCTGAAAAAAAAAGAGAAAAGAAGGAAAGATTATCTGAAGAAAACATCAGAGTGGTCTTAAGGATTGACTATACTGTTTCTCATAACAAATATGATTAAAAATAATTCACAAATTTTAATTTGACCTTTATTTTTTTGCTGGACTTAAACTGATGGGATCCGCAGGGTAAAACTAGACAAAATAAATTAATTAATTAATATAGCATTCACAAAACTACACTTGACAGTCCTTGCCAAATCATTTTTGACTTCTCTTGTATAGGTTAATCTAAACAAATTTTCAAAAATGTTACGTTTTTTACAAATTCACCAATAACTATTTAGAAGGAACATTTAACAAACATTAAATATATTTACATATAATTATTAGACTATACCATGCTTACCATTACAGATGAAATTTCTGCAGTCCCTCTACTCCGTCTGCCTGTTAACGGGAAAACACAATATGACTTTATTTAATAACAGATTCAGTGCTGTTATGTGTTAGGATGTAGCTACAGGCAGATTTAGTGCACTAGATGACTATATATCTACCATACACACAGAATAGCAACAGCATCAATCAGTTTACAGTAGAATTTAGAAAACATTTTCCTGCATGAATCAAATGTTTTAGACATACTATTGCTTGATATACTGATCCTGTAAATGTTTTTGTCATATGCATCTCTAAGTTTTGGAATGGAGAAAGTTAAATTGAATCTTACCATTTTTACCAGTTTCATATTTTTTGTGTAAGTACTTTGTAAATGAACTATTTTTTTCAGTTTTTTTGTTTCCTTTCACTATTCATTCATTCATTCATCCATTCATTTATCCTGAGAATTACACAATTTTACATCATATCACCAACAGGCTATTTAAACCAGAATGTTAATAATGGGAATAATTCTGGGTTTCATGTATGTAGTATTTGCATATTTTTGTTACTTACTTAGTTTTTATTAGTTTGTTAAAATTCCTTAACCAGGTTCAATTAACCAGGTTCCCAGATTGATTTAAATCTTTACCTTGGCATAAACAAACAGAGAAGACCACGGCCATAGTCAGCAATACCGTCCCACAGCCACAGTACAGAATCCACAGAGTTCTTTGATTCAACTCTGAAAGATTAACCATGATCAGAGTATAATGAATAATTAATACATTAAAGTTTTAGCATGAACAGGGTTCTATAGTTCACACAAGGATTTAGTCTATTGGTATTCTTTATATTGACCTAATATAGCTTGCCTGAATGTACAAGAAGTGATTTTTTATATTATATTTAAATGTAGGGTTAACACTTTAGTATAGGGACCAATTCTGTTAACTAGGTGCTTTTTAGCATGCCTATTATTAACATATTGGCTGTTTATTAGTACTTCTAAAGCACATGTTCTGCTTGACCACATTCTACATCCCTAATCCTATCCAATACCTAAACATAACAACTACCTTACTAACTATTAATAAGCAGCAAATTAAGAGTTTATTGAGGCAAAAGTCATAGTTAATGGTTTGTTAATAGAGAGAATTGAATCTTAAAATAAAGTGTGACCAAATTTAGTTATAATTTGTACAACAGAATGACTAAAATTATTCTAAATATTCAAATCAATTTTAGCTATTTAATCAGAGTTTTGACATGTGTTTGTAATAAACACACAAAACCACTGCCTGAAAAATGAAAATAAAAAACTAAAGGGAAACATTCTGTAATTGGCCTTTTAAATTAAAACGTTATAGTTACTTCGACAATTAGAGCGACTGCTGGTCTTTTTTTTTAGAATTCTGAAAATAAAGAGAATAAAAGAGGCCAATAATGTGTAACATTTTTCCTGATGTTTCTCTGCTATTTTCATCATTTACGCACCGCTTCGCGTCAGAGTTTTGGAGATGCTCTCGCCATCATATTCAGCAAAGCACTGAATTTCACCGGCTTTATTCCACTCCTCTGCAGAAACAGAGAGATGAGCCCGTGTGAATTCTGTGGCTGAATCAGTGTCGTCTGTCCAGCCGGACTCGGTCCATCCAGCACGCTCATTCTGTCCAATCTTCCAGAACACACGCACCTGAGACGGGACAAGTCCAGTCACGAGACACTGCAGTGAAACCGATGGTGAGTCAGGTTCTTGTGGTGTGTATAAGATGGATAGTTTTGTTACAGAACGATCTAAAGCAGAGAACAGCAAGTCAAAATGTTGCTTGTTTTAGTAACTTTGATCCTAAAAAAAGTGTGATGAGACTTCACTCCAGATTTAGGCCTACCTGATACGATCACCCTGCTCCCATTGCCGATCACAGCCATTTGGTTATAATGGCTGATACAATAGTACATGCCTGAATCTTTCAGGCTTAAGTTATTAAGAGTCAAAACGCAAGTTTTATCATCATGTTGTCGAACTTTATTCTCATGGTTAGTATTCACTGTCGTGAGTTTTCCAGTCCGTAGATTCAACTTTTCCCACGCAGCAGCATTAAAGCAGTACCTAACGGTCTGCTCAAATATACATCTTAATTCTACAGAACCGCCGACTGAGACGTGTGTGAGTCCCGGTGACTGAGTCAAGATGAACGAGTGAGTAGCTGCAAACAAAATAATAATAAAAACACGTTTAAAATGTTTCCGAGTTTTGTATTATGACTAGAATATTAGATTAAATAGTTAAACTCTTTGAAATTAACAAATATACATGTGATAGAATGTTCTTAGCTGAAAATGCAGGCAAAATGCAAAAAAAAAAAACTTACTGTGTGAAGCAAAAAAGCAAGAACATAACAGCGTCCAAAGATGCGTCCAAGTACCCATGGTTATATTTTCAAGTGTCTAGAAAAAATATCTGATGTTACCTCTTTTAACTTAACAAGGCAATCATACAATGAAACGCCTCCCAGTTTGACTGAAAACGGCCTGCAAGGAGAAACAAAATAAGAAAGAAAAACCTTACAAGTCTCCAGTGGGTGGACCCTCATTGCCTATAAATCACATGTGCAAAAGCTAGTCCTACACCTGTTTACATTGTGCGTTAGTTTCCCAGTGGTCTGGGCCTCTTGAAGGTGCTAATTAGTTATACTGGTCATGATGCTTTTGGAAAACATGTTGCCGAGATAAAATAACTTGCTACATAGGCTTAATTTAGAGTTTTAGGAAATGGGGTCATGGGGCCATATTACATGCATCTCAGAATGACTGCTTAATTCACTTCTCTGTTGCATTTTTATAGTTTCCTTACTTTGGAAGTACAATGTGTCAGTCTGCTGAGGCCTGTTAATATTTGTCATTCCATACATGATGTGTTTGTCAAGACATAACCCTGCTTAATGAACTCAGAGGCCAAAAAGGACATTGTGTTGATGTGGTATTGCTAACATAGACAAGAGCTCCTAGTGATAGAGGTTTTATGTTTCAGGTTCATATATTTCATATATTATCCACAAAGTCACTGTTGCTCTATATTGCAGCGGTTTCTCTGTGTTGCACAGATCTGCAGATTTTTTTTTCGAGAAAGGTCAATGCAGACTGAGCAGGTGTTCTTCTTGCCGGTTGACTCTACTGTGTCTGACAATCTGCTGTAATTCTGAATGCAGTCGCATGTTTTTGATCTAACCACACGGGTGTGAGATGAAAAGAGCAGCATGGTGAGAGAAGAACGGCCAATGCTCAACGCCCACACCTTCACTCGCTTACTGAGTCTGAGACATTTCTCAACCTTGGACTAAAGAATTAAAAATATTAAAAATAGTGTGTATATTTCATTAAAGAAATTGTGGTTCAGTGTTTTCACTAATAAACGTGTTTTTTGTGTTTTTTTCCTAATTTTTTAAAAGGAAACAAGCAGTTTTGCGGCTTGAATTGAGGAACTGATTAAACAGAAAAAATTAAGGAAAATGGGCTACCTTATGCTTTGCATATGGCTGGATATGGAGAGTAAATATTGAAATTAAGTGCTACTTTATGTGTTTTTGAGTAAAGGGAAACATCTATTAATGTTTAATATTCAGTTATGTTTGACATTTGAAAGAGTTTCTGTTACGTTGAAGTTTCTGTCGTTACCATTGTGCAGAAGAGTAGAGCTTGTGGTTATGGATATGAGGCATTATTTACCTTGTTCAGTGAGCTTTGCTATTGCTAGTGCTAGTACTGCATTTTCCAGTATTTATCAAGTATTTTCCTACTTGAGCTGTCTGGCTGTATACAGCCTT
>NW_015634014.1:158172-164684 GCF_001515625.1 Sinocyclocheilus rhinocerous | reverse complement strand
CATCATTAAGATGATTTTACCTTCAAACCATCACTTCTGGCTTAAGTATGAGACCATAATCCATAATAATGCTTTCTCCAGTGACAAAGTCCACCTCCTGTCTCTCACATTAAAATCCGACCACATATTTGTTTCGAACGGTTTTGTCTTGTAAACAGTGCTTGATCTGAGCAGAGTTCTCTCCTGATTCAGACCAGATGACTTTTTCACCGGAGAAAGCACTATTGTTTAGTCAGAAGCAAGTCTTAATTAATGATGAGTATTTTTACAAACACACAACTTTTCACTTCTCAACATGCTAACTGATGGGCTGGTGTGGATTACTTGTGGATTATTGTGATGTTTTTATCAGCTGTTTGGACTCTCATTCTGACGGCACCCATTCACTGCAGAGCATCCATTGCTGAGACAGTGATGCAATGCTACATTTCTCCAAATCTGATGAAGAAACAAACTCATCCTAATCTTGGATGGCATGAGAGTGTGTACATTTTCATTTTGGGGTGAACTATTCCTTTAAATTTAGCAGAGGATCTGGTTTGGAAATATGTGTTTAAGCTATATTTGTGTGAAGCACATTTCTAAAAGCATACTAGTCATCTCAAAGTAAATTATTTCTGAAACTGAGACCAAGTTGTCTGTTTTTTTTGTTTTTGTTTTTCTGCTGAATTCCAGGTCATTTGAAGAGGTCCTCACATCATCTCAGCACATTGGTCATTTCAGACAGTTCCTGCAGGAGCACAATGCGGACGGAGCGCTGCTCTTCATACAGGAAGCAGAATCTCTGCGCACCGTCGAACCCAAACGACAGAAGGCCAAAATCCGCGCCATTGTAGACAAATTCTTTCGGCGACAAGATTCCGGTACTGCTTTCATTAATTGATATTGTGGTGCTATTTCAATTCAGTGTCAAAGGAATAGCACCACCTGTCATCATTTACTCCCCCTCACATCGTCTTACTGGGAAGATGTTTGGCCTACAGTATGTAAGCATAGATTCAAACTGACAGTACTGACAAAGTGCATTGCATGGAGAAAAGCAAGAAAATAACACAGGCTTGAAATGACATGAGGGTTGTAAAATGATGCTGTTCTTTAAACATTAGCAATGGTTTTGCATGCTCCAAAAAAACAAAAGAAGTAACACTATGGTTCGCTGTCTCCCCCTGCAGTGGAGTACCTGCAGTGCAGCGCTGACATAATCAGCAGTGTGCCGCAGATGGACACGGTTCCTCCAGAGGTCATCTTCACCATTCAGCATCTGGTTGCCAAGTCACTGGAGGCCACATGGTATTGTTATATAAATTTATGGGAAAATGTTATTGCTCAGAAGTTGCTATTTCAGAAGAAAAAATGGTACAAATCTGTCACTGTGTCAGTACCCTAAGGTACAAAAGCTAAAAGGTACATCTTTGTAAATGTACATATTAGTATCTAAAGTGTACATATTAGTACCTTTTGAAAGGGCACCGGCCCTGTCACAGCTTTGCACTTTTTTCTGGGATCGTAGAATTCTCAGTTATGATTTATTTTAACAATCACCTTTGTCTCAGATATTGTCTCAGATATATTAGAGGAAATACAAGTATAGAGCAATAAAAGGAATGTGGATAGCAGCTCAAATAATTTGATGAGGGATTTTTGAATCGGTGTTATAAAACTAAACTTCTTAAAAATTGCTTTTGGTAATTGAAATGAAGCTGATATCAAATCAAATCTAAATATTAGTGAAAAACTGAAACTTAATTTATATAAAACTTTTACTTAAACTTAAAAAATTGAAATATTGCCTTTGCAACTAACTAAAAAATAAAAAAATTGAAGTACTTAAAATTAATAAAACGAAACATAAAATAAAAAAATAATTAAAGCTATATTTTAAAATGACAAAAAGCACATTACATAATGACAAAAACTTTTTAAAAAAATGTAATGTAAAAATAAAAGCTTATTGAAAGTATTCTATTTCTGAATATTATAAAAAAATATGCATGCTGTATAAGTATATCAATATAAATAACACAAAAGGAATGTGGATAGCAGCTCAAATAATTTGATGAGGGATTTTTGAATCGGTGTTATAAAACTAAACTTCTTAAAAATTGCTTTTGGTAATTGAAATGAAGCTGATATCAAATCAAATCTAAATATTAGTGAAAAACTGAAACTTAATTTATATAAAACTTTTACTTAAACTTAAAAAATTGAAATATTGCCTTTGCAACTAACTAAAAAATAAAAAAATTGAAGTACTTAAAATTAATAAAACGAAACATAAAATAAAAAAATAATTAAAGCTATATTTTAAAATGACAAAAAGCACATTACATAATGACAAAAACTTTTTTAAAAAATGTAATGTAAAAATAAAAGCTTATTGAAAGTATTCTATTTCTGAATATTATAAAAAATGCTGTATAAGTATATCAATATAAATAACACTGGTTTGAATTCACACTGAAATCTGTGGTCTTGTTTGAAACTCCAGAGGAGACACTTGATTGCTTGAAGCATTGCTAAATGTAAGCTGTATTATCGCCCAGCTCTGATCTGTTAAATGTGACTATAAGTCATGAAGACATTAAGATATTATAACCACAACATCATGATTATCTGTAAAGCTGCTTTAAAAAAAACCTGTGTGTTTTGAGAAGCGCTGTACAAATAAATTTGCCCTTTGTGCTGTCTAGGTGATATGAAAGTGTTTTCAGTGTTTTACAGTGGTCACATACAGCACAAAAAGTTCCTTTTGATCTCAAACAGGTTCAAACAGTATCAGGAAACATTTTATTCTTGTTCCCCCGTTTCATCTGAATCGAATCTGAGAGGTCCGCTGCTGCTGTACAAACTGGTAAAACATTTCAATAAATTCAAAAACCTGCACTTTTCAGATGATTTTCAGCAAGCGTTGAGCTCATTTCTTTTGTGGACTTCTTCAGAAAACGAACGCGTGGACGGCTTTCAGCAGCTTCATCCGCAGTGTGACGAAGTTTCTGTCTGCCCTAGAGGACCGTGACTTCAGGACTGAGTTTGAAGACTATCTGATACACGATTACAAGCACTTCTCACAGCGTAAGTCCCTCTGCGGTTCATCTGTTCACTGCAGAGGTCAGCAGGTCAACCAAAACCCATTTCAGGGTTTCTGCTGGTCTTAAAAAGTATTCATTCACGTTTTTACACATGAAGAAAATCAGAGCAGAGAGTCTTAAATTCATGGCATTAAATGTTTCATGCATTGCAAAAAAATGAATATCTTGCTCAGTCATTTTTGGCGTGTTTTCCAATGCAAATATCTAAACATCCTTAACTCAGCATACATTTATTGGAGATGCAAACTGAAGATATGAAGTCTTGTAATTAAGTGAGTTTCTGCTTAAACAAGAACAAATATCTGTCCGTGGGGAATTAAGTAGATTTTTCGGAGCTCATTGGCAGATATTTGTTTTTGTTTTATAACCATAAACTTTTTGTTTGATCAATTTCTCATAAAACAAAACTTCTTATCTTTGTGATTTTGCTTCTCAAGTAAATGGATCTTGATTTAAGAATCTTTAGACATTTTGACTAGGAAACAAGACAAATACAAAAGAAGAACTTTTTTGCAGTGTGATCAAATGGGACAGTGAGATTATTATTATTATTTTTTTTTTTACTATTTTTTTTTTTTTGAAAGAGAATTAATGAAGTATTGGAGATACTCTGGTCTTAAAAAGTATTCATTCACGTTTTTACACATGAAGAAAATCAGAGCAGAGAGTCTTAAATTCATGGCATTAAATGTTTCATACATTGCAAAAAAATGAATATCTTGCTCAGTCATTTTTGGCGTGTTTTCCAATGCAAATATCTAAACATCCTTAACTCAGCATACATTTATTGGAGATGCAAACTGAAGATATGAAGTCTTGTAATTAAGTGAGTTTCTGCTTAAACAAGAACAAATATCTGTCCGTGGGGAATTAAGTAGATTTTTCGGAGCTCATTGGCAGATATTTGTTTTTGTTTTATAACCATAAACTTTTTGTTTGATCAATTTCTCATAAAACAAAACTTCTTATCTTTGTGATTTTGCTTCTCAAGTAAATGGATCTTGATTTAAGAATCTTTAGACATTTTGACTAGGAAACAAGACAAATACAAAAGAAGAACTTTTTTTGCAGTGTGATCAAATGGGACAGTGAGATTATTATTTTATTTTTTATTTTTATTTATTTATTTTTTTTGAAAGAGAATTAATGAAGTATTGGAGATACTTGGAGACCATATTGACGTATTGTGTTCCATTCAATTTATTCCTTAAATTTTCTTTACTTTACCTTCATCAAACCTGCAGAAAGCCTGTTGTTGTTTTCTCCAGCTTGCGCTGTTCGCTCCAAAGCCCAGCAGTCCTCCGATATCAGCAGTGACGGAGAGAAGTTTAAACCCAAGATGCGAAGCATTATCAACAAAACGGTTATAGCAGACTTCTTAGTCAATGACCTTTCCTTCTACATGGAGTGTGAGAGGTCAGGGACTGTCCTATACTCGCCATTCAACAGCAGGACAAAGCCCTTCTTCTCTTTGTGTTTAGTGTCTCTAAAAGCAGCGTCTGTGATCGAGAGAGTGCATTGATCTGTTCTGTGTTTCTAGGTTCAGGCATTTGGCAGACGCCGGTGATATAATGGCATCAGAAGGCATGTATAGTGAGAATGATTATGCCATGCTTCACCAGAAAGCTGAGCTGATCATCAACATATTTCTCCACTCAAATCTCTCTTCAAAGCTCATGGTACACATTTATCTAGAATAATGTCTGTCCTATATGAACCAGCACAAATGAGCTGCTAGATAGTACTTACTAACTAATTGTATATCAAAAGAAAAAAAGGGAACACGCAATACCCAGAAACACCTGAATCAAAGAAAATTATTTCAATATTTGTTTTGTTTTATGTACTTGAATTGATTGAATTGCCTTAATAAGCAGGAAAGAGTAGAAACAATAACTGATTATAAATGTTGTTAAAGGCAAGTGTTTTCAATCTTTTATAATAATAATGAACAAATACATTTTTAAAAATGATTATAAATATGTCTAAAATATTATTTGGGAAATATTTAGTTACATAATTGCATTTTTTCCTACTCGCTATAATACTGTATTATTAGTTGTATTTGTATTTATTTATTTTTAATCTAATTGTATATTTAGTTAGTTTAATGTTTTTTTATATATATTTCTCATTAGGATTTTTCCTCTGGACCCCAGTTTGAAAAGCCTTTGTTATAAAGTAATTTTTGTTTTGATATGTTTTTCTGGCTGATATGACAGTAAGATTGGATTTTATACTGACATCGCCAGTGCAGATGCAGCAAATATTATGTCTTTTTTTTTTTTTTTTAAATATTATGATATGATTGGAATATTTTAATCAAATATGTCAAAAGTACTATTTATTTCTTGGCAATACTTCACAATAAGATCTAATTTGTTAATGTTAAATCAGCATTTAATCTCAGGTCATTTCACCTTTTGATTTAAGAAATGCATTTGTAAAAAGTTGTAAAACTTTTAAAACATGGATCAATCAATATCTTTAATCTGAATCACTCTAACAGCATTCATTAGCATCTATTGTGTGTGTGTGTGTGTATGTACTGTACTCAGATCAACACCAGTGAGGCTCAGAAAGACGGCATACTGCAGCGCTTTGCTTCTGGGAAGGTGGACCGAACTCTCTTCTATCCAGCTATGATGGATGTGTTTCCAGTTCTCATCTTCTGCTGGAAAAAGTGATGAGATCTTGTGATTTCACACACAGACTGACTGATTTACATTCAAATTGGGAATAAAACAACACTGATTGTGTAAAAAAGTTTTTTGTTCTATAGCAGATATACAGGTTTAGGCATAATAACTGCATGTTCCCTTTGACAGGTTTTGTTGTCTGAAGGTGATGAAGCATCTGTACCCCGCTGAAGCACTGAGGAATCAGAAAGCGTCCTCTCGTCTGCAGGAACAGCATCCTTTTAACCTCCTGCGGAAGATAAAGACGGTCAGATCCAGTGAAGGTGGGCAGTGAGATCAGACATCATGTATTAAACCACGAGCAGTCGTTATCAGTGTTTGAGCGGTTTAACCCCTTTACTGATGTGTTTGACTAGTTAAAGATGCCATCCTGCGCTTCTCCACCCAACACGGCGTCATACTGCTGCTGCCACAGACACCGCACGACCGCACACCTGCTTCCCAGCAGCCCTCAGCCCGATGAATGACATTAAACAACTTCAGTTCAGACTGATGCTCTTCATGCTTGTGTGTAAGACAGTTTCTCCATAACAGGGATTTTATTGTTATTTAAACTGAAAATGGGGGGGGGGAAATGTGTTAAATAAAATACATTTCTCATTTTCATTAACTTTAAATTAAGTTAAGTTAAAATGTACCGTCAGGCCATCCAAGATTAGGATGAGTTTGTTTCTTCATCAGATTTGGAGAAATGTAGCATTGCATCACTTGCTCATGGATGCTC
>NW_015634014.1:124372-157829 GCF_001515625.1 Sinocyclocheilus rhinocerous | reverse complement strand
CTCTGCAGTGAATGCGTGCCGTCAGAATGAGAGTCCAAACAGCTGATAAAAACATCACAATAATCCACAAGTAATCCACACCACTCCAGTCCATCAGTTAATGTCTTGTGGAGCCAAAAGCTGTGTGTTTGTAAGAAACAAATCCCATCTTTAAGAAGTTTTTAACTTCAAACTGTTGCTTTCAGCTGAAATACAAGTCCATAATCCATAATAACGCTTCCTCCAGTGAAAAAGTCATCTGGTCTTGGTTTACAAGCCAAAACAGTTCTAAACATATATGTGGGTACATTTTGATGTGAAAGACAACAGGAGATGGACTTTTTCACTGGAGGAAGCGGTATTATGGATTATGGACTCGTATTTCAGCTGTGAAAGCACTGGTTTGAAGTTGAAAACATCAAGTGATGCAATGCTACATTTCTCCAAATCTGATGAAGAAACAAACTCATCCTAATCTTGGATGGCCTGAGGGTGAGCACATTTTAAGGTTTATTTCGTTTTATTTTTGGGTGAACTATTCCTTTGAAACAAATAATACCAAAACAGAAATAAAAAAAAGTAATAAAAACGACAAAAACAAAATCCAGTTACTAAAACTAGCTAGAATTAAAATGAAAACAGAAAATATAAAAATAAAAACTAATTCACATTATTAATAAAAATGATAATAGTGTACTGTATGAATGATACCAAAATAACACGACTACACTGTAAGGAGAACGGCATGCATTATGATGTCTGATTCCTCTAACATTCATCATGTGGAGCAGCAGCTCATGAAGAAAAGAATCATAAAAGCCACTTGTTCTGTTTTCACACGTTCACCTGCAGTGATGAGAAATAATGGTATGAAATGTAAGAGTCGAGTGAGGTGCGAAACAGAGGCCTTAACACTCATTCACACTGCGACACTGTTAATGACCTCGTCAAAATATGCTGCTGTAAATGAAGAATTACAGTTGAAGCTGCAAAAATAATGATCTTTAAAAAAGCATCATATGACCCCTTTAAAGAGGCCACGCCGATAGAGAAAAGGCAATGCTTTCTAGGGAAAGTGGGAAATTCTCATCATATTGTTCCAAACCTGTATGACTTTCTTTATTCTGTGGAGCACAAAAGATGTTTTGAAGAACACTGGACCTCATTGGCTTTCATCGTATGGACAAAAGTCATGCAGGTTTGGACTATATAATGACAGAAGGTTCATTTTTGGGTGAACTATCCCTTTAAATCTTTGATGTTCTTCTCACTGCTGCCTCTAGATGACAGTGTAACATCAGAGGACTCTCCATTAGTTCTGCTCAAGTCCCAATAAAGCCACACATCTGCTCTCAGTGTTTCACATTATTTTCAATTTCACAATTTGTGATGGAGAAAATAACATATGATACATGAACTATGAACACAATTACATTAAAAATGTCAAATATCATTAAAAAAAAAAAACTCACCAGAGCCTGTGTGTGTGTGATCTTGTTTGTGTCATAGTTTGTGAAAAACAGAACAAGAAAAAAGAAAGTCAATATTTGATGTAATTTTTTTTAAATAATAAGGGTTCAAATTTGGCCCTTGTTAAAAAAAATAAAAAATAATGCAGTTTAGTCATTCCCTCTATTGTACAGAAACCATGATTACATCTACAACATGTTCCTGTCTGTTAAAAAGATGGTAGCCTCCTTTAATTACTGTATCATGAACTTTATTGTATAAAAATATAATATCATATTAGTATGCAGGGCAATGCTTTACATATCAAAAAATTTAATTTACACTGGTAATTTGAATTCAACTTTCTATGAGACAGGATAAGTAGGACAGGTCAGTGGAGGATCGTCTGTGTGTGTGGAGGTTCGTTCTGAAATGACTCGTATTGTCAAACCCTGCAAAAGCAATTAAAATGAAGTGAAAGTGTTTTCTGTCCTTCACTGTCAATGACACTGCAAGGAGGAGAAAATAATGTCCAGGACATATTTCATGCCAAAATCAAAGATATTACCATATATTATTCATATTTTGCTTAAAAATAATTACAATTAAATTGTTAATTAAAAATTAAAATGTGAGGCATTTATACAACATAGCAGTATTTTTTATTTTATTTTTTTATTTAACCGATTGACCAAAACAAAAAAAAATCACTGATTAAATATAATATTCATATTTCATGAAAGTTAACAGATTTCATCACTGGAGCAAATGTAGTAATCAAATTCTCATAGTAATCAGAGTTAAATATTTAATAACTGGGAATTACATTCATTTCAATAGGTCACACGCGTTGCTGTATAATAGCCTATCTGTCTTTTTTAAGATGATTGGTTTGATACGTTAATTGTTGAATAAATGCATATTTGAACATTTTAAAGATGTATATACAGTGTGGGGACAGTTGTTATACTCTTTAATTATTACAGGTTTGTAATGTTTGTATTCCATGTTTTGATGTAAAATCAGGAATACGTTGTTCTTTTCTTGTTTGTTGGTTTTGTTTGTTTGTTGTTGTTGTTGTTTTGTGCACAAGTGTCCAAGTTTACTGAAAAAACATGATACTGCAAGATGACCAAATTCAGTTACCAGGGTATTCACACAGTAGACTACTCTAAAATGCTTCAAAAACATGGTATCTTACTTTAATATATGCTGAATGATTTTCATATCCTCATACCATACTATTTACTTCAAACTTCAAAGAATACCATAGTTTTATCAGCACCCAGAAAACATGGTGGGAAAAAAACATGGTAAAAGTATTTGAGGGTCTGTATGCATTTTGGCTTCACACTGTATGTGCTTGTCAACTTTTTTAAAACAAGTTTAATATAATTTAAGTTGAAATGACTTATACAGCTAAGTTTGTAGGAAGCTCACTGTAGGAAGAGAGTTGCTCTTCACACACACACACACACACAGAGCCGTGGGCTGAATGTCATCACAGCACAGCCCGTGTGAGAGTGGAGCCAGAGGCAGAAGCCGACAATTAATTTCTTGAAAAAGTGCTCTTTTAATTAAACAAATGGTCCTGAAAAATGGTGAGCGAGAACTAGTGTCAGAATTCCCACATGTGGAGGAGTTCATTACTGTTCACAGAGCCTCGGGTGAACCCACCTCTCTCTCACACACACACACACACACACACACACACACACACACGCGCGCGCGTCTGCAGTTCAGAGGGGTTTTACTCTGCTCTGAGTTACCTTTAACAGTCAAATGATCATTTACTGACTTTAACATAAATTAAAAAAAAACACTTCAGATGTCACAGCTCATTTGTACATTTTCAGGCTTTATTATATTGAATAAAATATTAAACTCACCATGTAAGTCATATTATTACTAATAACCAGTACTTTGGCTTGAGCATAGTTGTTCATTGTGTCAGCTTCTACAATTAAAAACTGTCAATTTATTAAACAATATCCAGGTGTTTCTTCTTTGTTGTTGTTGTTTTTCTTCTTGGTAATATTGATTTAATTAATAATTTTCTAAAATGTTGTAATATTCCATCTGGTTCCCTTTTATATTCTCTTTATTTATTTATTCTTTTAATTGATCATTTATGAAAGATGCACAAACATAACTTACAACATATGGATAAAAGAATACAAAAAAAGTAAAACCCCATTAACTATGAAAATATGAACAAAATGACATCATCCTCCAGGAAGTGACATCATGTTGGAGGGAAATCAACATCACAGACATCAGCATTAGCAATGAATTATCATTTGTGGTGTTACTTGGTTCGTATCTCTGCCAAGAACAAGTTTAAGAGTCTTTAAGCAATGGTTTAAAGTTAAAATATAATGATGGATTTGTTTCTTACAAACATGCAGCGTTTGTCTTCTCCAGACGTTAACTGATGGACTGGAGTGGATTACTTGTGGATTATTGTGATGTTTTTATCAGCTGTTTGGACTCTCATTCTGACGGCACCCATTCACTGCAGAGCATCCATTGGTGAGCAAGTGATGCAATGCTACATTTCTCCAAATTTGATGAAGAAACAAACTCATCCTAATCTTGGATGGCCTGAGGATGAGGACATTTTCAGCCAATTTTCATTTTTGGTGAACAATTCCTTTAACTATCAGCTTGTTCCACTATAAACACAAACAAACATGAAGTCACTTTAATTTTGTCTTTAATACAGCACCGGTAACACAAAGTCCAGATTCACACTGTAATTTGTCCATGTGTCCACTGCTGAAACGAGACATCACAGCATCGTCTGCATCTGTCTGTCGACACTTTCATCCGACAGCTCGGCTTACTGTATCTGGTTAACAGCTGCCTGACATATGTGACGCCTTTACATCACTATTCTCCAAGGATTCCAGAATTCTTCACACAAACAACATCTTTGCGTCTCACTGTGGAAAATTAGTGACACTATAATGTGAGTTTTTCAGGGAAGTCTGTCATTCTGCCGGTTTGTGTTATATTTACACTTAAAACCCTTAATCTTTCAAACACACAGAAACAAACATAATGAATGGATGTCAATAAATAAACATAAATAAACACACTATAATAAATAAAAATGAATAATGAATTGAGATTCATTAATGTAACTTTTAAAGATGAATTTGCATGAACTATTATTTAGAAGAAATCTCCTTTTGTTACGTAATGTAAAAAAAAAGAAAAAAAATGTAAGTGTCCAAATATTTTTGGAGGAAACAGTATTATATGTATTATATTATATTAGGCTATATTATATTATTGGAAAATTAAAAAATTAAGCCTATTTTACTACCATTAAGATTTTGTGCATTGTTGAATTATTACCATGACAATCAAGAACTTTTCCCCCATAAATTCCCACAAAAATCTCAGGATCATTGCTCTAATGTAATTATTACTATATTAGGCCTATTAATATTACTATATGTGTACTATATTGTAGCTCATAGTAGTATAATGCCATTTTAAAATGTAAATATTTTGAAGTATGAATTCATCTGTTTCAGCTTTTGTCTTCTCCAGATGTTAACTGATGGACTGGAGTGGTGTGGATTACTTGTGGATTATTGTGATGTTTTTATCAGCTGTTTGGACTCTCATTCTGACGGCACCCATTCACTGCAGAGCATCCATTGGTGAGCAAGTGATGCAATGCTACATTTCTCCAAATTTGATGAAGAAACAAACTCATCCTAATCTTGGATGGCCTGAGGATGAGGACATTTTCAGCCAATTTTCATTTTTGGTGAACAATTCCTTTAACTATCAGCTTGTTCCACTATAAACACAAACAAACATGAAGTCACTTTAATTTTGTCTTTAATACAGCACCGGTAACACAAAGTCCAGATTCACACTGTAATTTGTCCATGTGTCCACTGCTGAAACGAGACATCACAGCATCGTCTGCATCTGTCTGTCGACACTTTCATCCGACAGCTCGGCTTACTGTATCTGGTTAACAGCTGCCTGACATATGTGACGCCTTTACATCACTATTCTCCAAGGATTCCAGAATTCTTCACACAAACAACATCTTTGCGTCTCACTGTGGAAAATTAGTGACACTATAATGTGAGTTTTTCAGGGAAGTCTGTCATTCTGCCGGTTTGTGTTATATTTACACTTAAAACCCTTAATCTTTCAAACACACAGAAACAAACATAATGAATGGATGTCAATAAATAAACATAAATAAACACACTATAATAAATAAAAATGAATAATGAATTGAGATTCATTAATGTAACTTTTAAAGATGAATTTGCATGAACTATTATTTAGAAGAAATCTCCTTTTGTTACGTAATGTAAAAAAAAAGAAAAAAAATTTAAGTGTCCAAATATTTTTGGAGGAAACAGTATTATATGTATTATATTATATTAGGCTATATTATATTATTGGAAAATTAAAAAATTAAGCCTATTTTACTACCATTAAGATTTTGTGCATTGTTGAATTATTACCATGACAATCAAGAACTTTTCCCCCATAAATTCCCACAAAAATCTCAGGATCATTGCTCTAATGTAATTATTACTATATTAGGCCTATTAATATTACTATATGTGTACTATATTGTAGCTCATAGTAGTATAATGCCATTTTAAAATGTAAATATTTTGAAGTATGAATTCATCTTAAACAATGTTGTTTTAGTAGCCTATTTAATACTATTATACTATTTATTCATATTTACACTATAATAAATAAAAATGAATAATGAATTGAGATTCATTAATGTAACTTTTAAAGATGAATTTGCATGAACTATTATTTAGAAGAAATCTCCTTTTGTTACGTAATGTAAAAAAAAAGAAAAAAAATGTAAGTGTCCAAATATTTTTGGAGGAAACAGTATTATATGTATTATATTATATTAGGCTATATTATTATTCAGTTTTAGTGTTTGTACTTTTGTATTTGTACTTTTTTTGTATTTTATTTAATGTAGTAGCCAAGGCAACAAAGTTGACTTTTTCATATGATGCTTATAGTTGTTGCATTTTATTTCAGCTTTATTTGAATAAACAGAATAGTTAATCTTATAGTTTTAGTTTCAGCTCATAACGTTTCTCTCACAATAGCAGCGTGAGGCCTGAGGTTTTGTCACATTTCAGGAAGCAGCGGGTCCGGTGGCCCTCAGGAACCTCCAGCTGTCTGTCACCCTACACACACACACACACACACACACCAGCACTCTACTACTACATTTACCCACAACCATCGAACGAAACTGCCTGCAATTCAGTCTAACTCGAGCTGAGCAGTGCTAATGTTCGCGGTGAGAATCGTGCTAATGTTAGCGGGCGCGAAGTCGTTGTTTACTGCAAGCAGCTGTGGGTGAAGAAGATGCTCAGTTTTGCTTTCACACAGCCAGGAGCGCATCAGAGAGCAAGACGCGATGTCAGACATGCCTTGGTCCCGCCGCCGCAGGAGCACGCGACGCGGTTAAGAATAGCAGAAGTCACGTCGCATCAGATGCAAGCGCTCCGCGTGTTTCGCTGCGTCTCCCCTCCTGCAGTGATTATCTGCTGCCGTTTGCATGCTGTCACTCTTCCTCGGCTCTGCGCCGGAGCTCTGGCCCTCAGGTTGACAGAATCCCGCGGAGGGGCCCGATCGCGGACCCTTTATTAAAGTGATTCTGTTACAGTGCCGGCAATGCGCTGTTCCCCGCGGACTCTGTGCTTATTGTGCAGTGGAAACATCTCTTCTTGTTTCCTCTCTGTGTCGGTTCCACAATGTGTTTTTGGTTTATTGACTAAATTAAAGTAAAAACCCGTCTATATGTGTATTTTAACTTTAAGGCAGCAAAGGCACCCAAAGGCTAAATGTACAGCATTATTATGCTGTCCAAAAATCTATAAAAAGCTTAGTGATAGACTAAGCTTAGACTATAAAAAGTGTTTGGATAGACACCGAAACGTCTTGTTAAGCTTTTTATAGTCCAGTGATTTTAATCAAAATTAGATTTTTGGAATGTTTTAACACCTGGATGGTTTAGTGATGAATCTACACAGACTGATTATTATGCTGTCTTTAAGATGACTTTTTTGCTCATATTTTAAGGGACCGAATGCATTGCTACAAACTCATATTGCAAAACCTTGCGTTGTAGTCGAGAGAATATACATAGGATACTGTTCAAAGGTTTTGAAAGGAACAGTGTTTAAACTGTTTTGTCTTGTAATATACTGTAAAATTTACTTTATTCCTGCGTTGCAAAGCTGAATTTTCAGCATCGTTACTCCAGTCTTCAATGTCACACGATCCTTCAGAAATCATTCTGATTTGCTGCTCAAGAAATATTTCTGATTATTATCAGTATGTTGAAAACAGTTGTGCTGCTTCATATTTTTGTGGAAACCTTGATACATTTTATTTTTCAGGATTCTTTGATGAATAGAAAGTTCAAAAGAACAGCGTTTATTGAAATATAAATTATTTTTAACATTATAAATGTGTTTACTGTCACTTTTAAATCATTTGATGTGTCCTTGCCAAAGAGTCTTCCTGAAGGGTATAGTGTGTACAATATATCTCCTGATTGGATGTTTCTCCTGAGAAACCTCAGTGATCAACATTTTCTCCAGGGTCCCATAAGCCCTTAAGATACATGCAAAAATGATACTTCTTTCAATATTTACTCACTCTTGTGGCCTTTTAAAATCCCAAATTACTTTCTTTCCATGCATAAAAAAGATGTTCATGCTGCTTTTTCCCAGCTCCGAAAAGGACAACATAAACCATATGACTTGTGCACTATATATCAGATCTTCAGTGAGAGTCACAGACACTACTGGATTTGACTACAATTTACTCAAAGCCATATTTCTGTGATTATACCCTGAATAGCATATTAAGTATTTCAGTGAGATGTGACGTGTGTTTGCCTGTCTCTCTCTATCACGCTGTGACACCTGGCCTTGTCCAGAGCAGCTATTAGTCTCCCAGCTAATGGAGACTCGCTGTGGAAGGTCTGAGATGTGATTTTCCTCAGATCACTGCCAAGGACACAAAGATCACCGGACGCACAAAAAAACTGCCTGAGACACAGAGTAAAGTGTGTGTTTAGTTTCATATAGCTGATGTGTTTAACATGATTTACTACGTGTTTATTGTGGTGGGACATTCTCTTTCTAGACAGCATTTGATTGGACATTAATTTAGACACGCCCACCAGTGCAAGATGACATCATCATAAAAATGATTTAGGTAAAATAAAAAAGACATTTGTTGATGTACAGTATAGAGTTGAATAAATGTAGATAACATACAGTAGCTCAAACAATCCTATGGCAAAAATGAACTTTTTCAATATATTTTAAAATGTACAAAAAATGGCCAAAAAGTATATTTGCTAAAATATGTTTCAAAATATATATTTATGTCAATATATTTTCTACCAATCTACCAATATATTTTGGGGCTTTATAAGTGTATATATATATATATATGTGTGTGTGTTTTAAGAAGTCTTTAAAGACACATATTTTTAAAGATGCTTATTGATGCATTATTTCTGTTACATTACATTTTCATTTTTCTGTATTTGTAAATTGTCTTGTGTAGCACTTTGGGTTTGAGAAAAGCACAATATAAATAAAATGTATCATCATCATCATATATTTTTGAAAATATATTTTTTAAATATGAACATATTTTTTTTAAAGCATTTAAAAAGGTATTCTGCCCTTCATGCATTTCAATCCAAGAAAATACATTTATGTCACAGCTGATAAAAAACTTTGAAATACACATTTGAATAAAAAATCAGCAAGGAACATACTTTACAATGTAAAAACAAAATACAATATATATAAAAATAAACATTATTAAATCATTATAAATTTAGCTTTGATTCCCAAATTAGCATTTATCCTAAAAGTAGGCTATACTGTAGGATTGGAAATATATTTTCTTGTCACTGAAATACATTTTGTAATATATTTTGGTATGCGAAGGTTGAAACTAGTTATCTAGATTAGTTATCTATTTTAGTTTTAGTTACAGTTGTAGTAATGGCTTTTCGTTTTAATTACTTTTTCTTATTTGTAAGTCGCTTTGGATAAAAGCGTCTGCTAAATGACTAAAAGTCAAGTAAAGTAAAGAAACTAAATATATTTTTTAAGTTCAAAAAATTTTTTATTATTGATTTATGTTTTTTTTTTTTTTCCGGTATGGGCTTGGTTGGGAGCACATATCTGAGTTCATTTTGAGATCTCTAAAACATCCGAGAAGCATGAGACTTCTGAGGAAAGTCTCCATTTGAGCTCCATTTAATCTCATTGCTGTTAAAAGTGTGACAGGCTCAGTTTGAATGCCTTTTATATCAAATGACACACAACACAATACACAGACTCTTTCTGATTGTATAACAGTAGTAATTCTCCGGCTCTGATGGCAACCTGTTTGACACGTGTCGACTCTTTATGTCACGTCTGTCCTATTTCTTCACGCAGTGATGTATATACGAACTCTTTGATGGGGAAAAAAGATTTACTTTCAATTAAAAGGCTCTGATTGAAAAAAAGACCATTTCTACAAACTTCATTCTTCATCAAGAATCCAATTACCGTGTGAAAGGGAAAGTGTAAAGAGTTTTTATTGAATGTAGTTGGTAATGATGGACTCTGAAGGTAATAACTCTGCCAATTAGCCGTTTTCATTTGATTTAGACTGACTTTATGATCTCTCTCAATATCAATTACACGGAAAGCTTTCAAAGCGCTTCTTCACCGTGAGACGGGCAGAGGAGAGTCTAATTAATGCATTCCCACCAGTTTTCATTTGCGGGTTAATTACCAATTCACAGTTTCTAGGTCAAACACACCATGTCTACTGTTATACAAAATGACTCTTTGACAAAGTGCAGTGGCTATTTTGATATTTAACAAAGAAAATTTAACAACCAATCTATTGTACAATGAATTTATTCTACACTCCCCAAGTCTTATCTAAATTATTTATGTAAACTTGCATTATTATTATTATTATTATTATTATTGTTGTTGTTCTTGTTGTGTATTTTATCTTTGTTATCAAAAGTTTTGCAGAATTCTGAATTTGCTTCTGTATTTAGTGATCCTGAAAATAAATCGTTTCATGTTCTTCTTTCAGATCTTGTAAGTGATGCTCCTAAAGATCTGTCAGCTGATTGATTGACAGCTGTCACTTAATGTCAGAGTTTTCATTTGCGGGTTAATTACCAATTCACAGTTTCTAGGTCAAACACACCATGTCTACTGTTATACAAAATGACTCTTTGACAAAGTGTTGTGGCTATTTTGATATTTAACAAAGAAAATGTAACAACCAATCTATTGTACAATGAATTTATTCTACACTCCCCAAGTCTTATCTAAATTATTTATGTAAACTTGCATTATTATTATTATTATTATTATTATTGTTGTTGTTCTTGTTGTGTATTTTATCTTTGTTATCAAACGTTTTGCAGAATTCTGAATTTGCTTCTGTATTTAGTGATCCTGAAAATAAATCGTTTCATGTTCTTCTTTCAGATCTTGTAAGTGATGCTCCTAAAGATCTGTCAGCTGATTGATTGACAGCTGTCACTTAATGTCAGCAAGTTTATTTAGTGCTGAATAAAGCAGAATATTCAGCAGTTTCAAGACTTTGCTGTGCATTTACAGCACTGAGTTTGCCATTTGAAGGCAATTCTGTTTATACCTTAATATGTACAATAGTAATGCATTAAAATTTAAAGTTAGCAATACATTACTGTGGATATTGTTGGATATGTTGTTCCTATCATGCATATATATATATATATATATATACAGTATATAACAATATAATTGTTACTTAAAATAAACTTAATATAAAATCAAATATAAACTTAATTTAAACTCTTAAATTAATCTTATTTCAGCTAGTTGCCAAGGCAACATTTCTTATTTTCTTTGTTTAATTTGGTGTACTAAAATAAATACTATTAAAAACTATTAAAAATAAATATAAATGATCAATATTAATAAAACAGTATATAGAAAAAGTCACAAGACACTAAATAATAACTAACAAAATAACTCAAATTTTAACTCAAATTCAAATGAAAACACAAAATATAAAAATGCAGTATTTTCAAAATATTAATAAAAGGAATAATAGTATCTCAATTGATACATAAATGACATTGCTATGATCAAATTATTCTCAATTGTAAATTGCTTTGGATAAAAGCATCTAGCATCTAAAAAAAAAAACATGCTACATATAAAATCTCCAAAGACTTTTTAATATTATTAACATCATTGTTACTATGGTTTACTTTAGACGTGTGTAAATGCAATTTTCAGTGCTAAAATGTGATCAGAAATTCTGCTGCTTTTCCCTGTCAGCAGGGGTCAGTGTTGCTGTGAAAACTGATAAACTAGAATTCAAAGTGGAAATTGAGGACAGTGGCCAACAGCACTGGATCAACCATCAGAATGATTTAAATCTATCTATCTGTCAGTCCAGTAACAGTGATTTATATGCCCATTTTATATGCACAATAAAAAAACATTAGATATTTTTGTTGGTGGTAAATCTACACATTTACCATGTATATGTAATGCAGAGTTACTCAGTCTCTTCTCTCTGCATTTGCATCTACAAAGTTTCTAATTACTTTCTAATTACACACTCTTTTGTATTTGTGTGTGCCTCATTCATAGTCTGTGAATGAGGAGATAGTGCTGTGGATTGGGTATCATTGTGAGTGTGTGTGTGTATTGCTGCTGCAGTGATTGATGTTGTTCTTTAGCGAAGTGTGTGTTCGCTGTGCTCAGGGAGCTGCAGTCCAGATCTCTGTTTATTTGTGGTCAGAGAGCCGTTCAGTTAGGGGCCGCGGCCCTCAAACAACTCCATCCTCTCAGACCACCGCTGGGTCACTGTGTGCTGATACGAGCGCAGCAATAAAGAGCATGATACTAACACAGACCAAAAACACTCTTCACCCTGAGGAACATCTTATTGCTCAGAGGATGCTCTTTTTCAGCTTTGTAGATTTAATGGACCTCTTGCTTATCTTTCATCATCTTTATCTCAGATGTTTCTCCTGAAGTGTAATTCACCCATGAGTCATTTAAGAATCTACACTACCATTTAAGACTTTAGGATTGGTAAGATTTTTTAATGTGCTTTAAAGAAGTCTCTTCTGCTCACCAAAGCTGCATTTATTGTGAAATATTATTGCAATTCAAAAAGGCTGTTTTCTATGTGAATATATTTTAAAATGTAATTTATTCCTGTGATCAAAGCTGAATTTTCAGCATCATTACTCCAGTCTTCAGTGTCACATGATCCTTCAGAAATCATCCTAAAATGCTTATTTGCTGCTCAAGAAACATTTCTAAAAAATTTTTACAATAAACGTTGAAAACAGTTGTGCTGCCGAATATTTTTGTGGAAACTGTGATGCATTATTTTTTTTCCAAGATTCTTTGATGAATAGAAAGTTCAAAAGAACAGCATTTATTTGAAATAGAAATCCTTTGTAACATTTCAAATGTCTTTACTGTCACTTTTGATCAATTTTAATGCATTCTTGATGAATAAAAGTATTTCTCTCTTTTAAAAAAAATATCTTACTGACCCCAAACATTTGAACAGGAGTATAGAACTATAAAATTAATGTGAATTTGATGCTACATGTTTGCATTCATATCGAGAAGACTGACTTTGGATTGCATAACTCTCGTCTTGGCAAATCTGAGCACAGATCGAGACATTGCAGAGATCTCTTCTGAAAAGGAGACACATGTGCGATTACTGCATCAGGACAAACATCTGAGAACCAGATGACCAGGAAAAATCTCAATGCCGTCAAGGAGATATTAAACAGATCTTATGTGATTTTTGGGGATACGTAGATGACAAAAACCCAACATTAAAAAGGATATTTCACCTAAAAATAAAAGCCCAAGACTTTCTGCTGAATATAAAAATAGATATTGTAATTGCAAAAAGATTTTTGCACATAAAAAAATCTCAGATTACTAGGTTACTAGAGTAATTTGCATGCAGTTGCGATCAGGCTCAGATCTGCAGCCGTGCTCACGGTGAATGATGGCAGCGGGTGTTTTGCTTGTGGAGTCATTCGGTCACAGTCTCTCTCTGTGTTTTTCTCTGCACAGTGAGTGAAGAATGATGTGCTTTGCTCTGATGTAGGAAAATAAACCTTTCTAATGTGACATGCCGCTCTGGCCCGAGGAAGAGAAAGGCCAAACAGAAATCAACAGGGCCTCCGCGTCGCCCCCTCAGCCAACTCCCCGAGGGGCTATATGGTTTACACCACTGGGCAAAAGGGCCCGGGACTCCGGGGGAGAATCAGACCACATGCTCGCTGAAATGGAACGGAGAGGGAAATATTTATATTCTCAAAGAAACAAAGCAGTGAGCCGGACTCTCTCTGAGAACAGTGTTTGTGGCCAAACCTTTCAGCACATATAATTTCCTATCATGATACTCGCTCAAAAAACAGACTTGATTTGGTGTGAAGACATCGCATCAGACGTATCGTATTAACAGAACGTTCTGGGGTTCAATACATTGGCACAGAAAACAATTTTGATTTCGAAACAAAAATAGTACAATGCAAAACAATAGTACAATTTACAATAATGCACTAATGGTTGTGTATGGGATAAAACATTGCACACTGCAAAGAATGTAATTCACAAGTGTTCAAAAAACTTTTTTTTTTTAAAGAAATTAAAACTTATTCAGCAAGGATGCATTAAATTGACTGATCAAAAGTGACATTTATAATGTTACAAAAGGTTTCTGTTTCGAATGCTATTCAAAAATAGGAAGCAGCACAACTTTTGTCAACATTGATAATAATCAGAAATGTAATGATGCTGAAAATTCAGATTTGATCACAGGAATATATTACATTTTACAACATATTCACATAGAAAACATTATAGTTTTGACTATTTCTGATCAAATAAATGCAGCCTTGGTGAACAGAAGAGATTTCTTTCAAAATCTTACCATTTTCAAAATTTTAACTTTCATAAAATAAGTGGAAAAATCTCAAAAATGGGCTGCTGACAACAAGAAAGAGCAAGGAAAACTTGAAAGACGGCAAATCAAGAAAATTGAAATCCACTCGATGATTTTAAGAGCTTTCAAACTGGTAAAACACCCACTATTATATAATGAAATCACAGTCAATTATATGCTGACCGCCAATAATAATCACAACTACTATTATTTTCCAGTGTATATCAAAATTTACAGCATCTAAAAACTAACCATCTAAACCCTGACCACTTGGAAATATCCACCCATTTACACTGTTAACATAACCAGAAATAGAAAAATAGTCCTCTTCAAAAGGACAATTTAGACAGCTTTACATCTCACACAACACCTTTTTTACAAGCTGCACCCTTCAGAAGGTCTAGTCCCATAGACGTCCATTGTAAGTGCATTAATGTAAGCACAGCTGAAATTACTGCACTATAGTGCTTACATTATTCTGAACCATTGAGCTTTACATTCCTTTAGTATCCATTCGGCTCGTCTCATTTTGCATGGCTGGTTTTGTTTATGCTAGTAAAAGAGCCACATTTGATCTGTTGGTGTGATGTTGTTGATCGCGACACCTTTTTCTCACACCCCATAAGTCGAAATGGCGGCGTAAGATGATTCACACCCTGCATTTTTACTGATTTATATCCTCCATTAATAAAAGACAAAAAATAGATTTGCAGAAAACAGCCAAAAATGAAACCCGTGACTTTTTTCTTTCATTGAACATAAAAGGAGATATTCTACAGATTGTCCAAGCCACAGTTTTCCATGGTGTTGATGGTTTTTACCGCAAAGCTTCAAAAAACGTTAGTTATTTGATGATATCTCTCTCTCTCTCTCTCTCTCTCACACACACACACACACACACAGGCCTTTCCCCCTGTGGTCACATCTGCATGAGTTTGTTTTATAAAGGCTGCGCTCTCTGTCTGTCATTACCATCTCACCCCAGGTTAATGGCGCTCTTTTAAAATTAACGACCCCTAAAGATATACAAGCTCTCCAGGTTAAAGGCGTGATATATGATTTTTCTCTGGTAATTACCTTTAGCCGAGCAGCTTCCACCGTTCCCCCTGCATGACGAGAATAATGTGGGATTGTGTTTTTGTAGTCTAGTGTTTCTTACGAAAGCTCCTTCAGAAAGACAAAATGGTCGTGCGTGCTTTGTGCGGCGGAGAAAATTAATTAGGCTATTTCCACAATTCTTTTGAACATAAGAGGTCCAATTATTCTGTCTCTCGTGGCATTGATTCACAATACTGTCACATTTAGCTGCGGTGTGATATTTAACGGTGTGTCAAGAGCGGCGCTCGCCTTCAAAGGGCTCCACTAAAACGCTGATCACAGCTTCGGCGGCGCCATCGACGAATTTAACTGATTAACAACACTGAGGTCTCGAGGTCAACCGCGGAAAAGACATCTTAGTGAGGTTCGATACCGTTTTCACATAAGAGAAAGTCTCCACAAACTCTCTTTTCAAACTGCGGCTGACAGCTACTCTCTCCTCAGACGAGGGCAGGCCTGCAGGAGGGGAACAGAAAAATGGGCAACTAGCACTTTGCGCCTCTGCCGCCTATCTGATGCGCAGCCGGATTGATCTCCTATAATGCTTCGTCTTGATGAGACAATGAAAAATGCCCCCCGCCACCGGTGTGTCAATATGAGCGCGGGAGATGCGGCGGGTTTTTATTTAACCCATTTTTTCCGTTAGATGATGGCTCTTGTTACATTTTCACTGCCTGCCTGTCAGCCTGACAACGCAATATTCGCCTTCTCCCGCGCTTCCTGGTCGGTTTCATTCATTTCAAAACACCATTTCACACACGACTGACTTTAACAAGGCGTTATACACTGTAGAGGGTGAGTCGAGGAGATAGAATTGTGACAGATACAACATTTTTTACCGTGAAAATATAGAATATTGTAAATAGCAGACTCCATAAACGCGGCAGAGCTGTGTCTTTTGTTGGGTGTTTGGATGCTCCGCTTCCTCTATGCGGCATGAAATAATATCAGTTATTGGCTGGTTTTTATGGTTTCTTTTGTGTTTTGTTTCTTTAAAACGCACTTTTCTGTGTGTGACGACTCGCACAAAAGCGCAACTTTATCTTCTCTCCGATGAGTTTGCAAACAGATTTCAGTCACAGATCATATGATGAAAAATCTAATTTTTGTTCTCTTGAAATATAAACGCGGCAGAGCTGTGTCTTTTGTTGGGTGTTTGGATGCTCCGCTTCCTCTATGCGGCATGAAATAATATCAGTTATTGGCTGGTTTTTATGGTTTCTTTTGTGTTTTGCTTCTTTGAAACGAGCACTTTGCTGTTTGACGACTCGCACAAAAGCGCAAGACTTGATCTTCTCCGATGAGTTTGCAAACAGATATTTCAGTCACAGATCATATGATGAAAAATCTAATTTTTGTTTGATCTCTTGAAATAAAAGCATGTAAGTTTCAGAACTCAAAACTTCCTACCAGGCCACGAGCCACTAAATCAATCCGAACTTCCACAGCTTCAAACGTCTGATGACAGATAAATATATCTATACACGTCTGACCACATTTGGTGATCAGAAGCTTGGCCTATCTAGTCATGCTGAGGTAATAAGAAGGAAGCAGGATCCAGCAGCACATGAAGATTCTACTAAACATTTTTTTTTTTTAACTAAAGGGTTAGAAACAAGCAGCTGACATTTATCTTTAAAGGGGTCATATGATGCGATTTCAATTTTTCCTTTCTCTTTGGAGTGTTACAAAGTTGCAAAGACTAAAGTCTCAAATCCAAAGAGATATTCTTTATAAAAGTTAAGAGTCAGCCACGCCTACCTAAAACGGCTCCCGATTAGTTTTGTAAAAATCGACGCGTTTCAGAAAGGCGGGGCATAGAGGAGAAACAATAATGTACAGTATGTGGAAAATAATGTGTTTTTTGAACCTTAAACCGCATAAACACATTGCATTACACCAAATACACAAAATAATGTTCTTTTTAGCAGCATCATATGACCCCTTTAACAAGGTCCCCTGATCATTTCAGCCTGATCCCATGAAATTGTTTCAATGAATGTATTTTCATACTGTGTTGACGTATTTCCTATTGAAACTGGTTGGATTGGTCACTCTAAAAAATGCTGGGTTGTTTCAACCCAACTTTGGGTCAAATATGGACTAACCCAACCATTGGTTAAATTTTTACATTAAATTTTTAGTCCATATTTGACCCAAAGTTGGGTTCTATAAAGTGGAGCAGTTCCAACTTTGCAAGGACAGTCTGGCGTTTCTGACTTACAGCCTATAAGTACTTTTTTTATATTTAAATAATTTGCCACTGATGTTTCAAACGCGAGTTTGAGCAGTGGGTTGTTTCAACCCAACTTTGGGTCAAATATGGACTAACCCAACCATTGGTTAAATTTTTACATTAAATTTTTAGTCCATATTTGACCCAAAGTTGGGTTGAAACAACCCATCATTTTTTAGAGAGTAGTATTTTCATGTAATCTATATTTTATACCGTATCTTTAAAGGTAAAATACTTTGAAATACTGAAGATTGGTGTTTTAAGCATCACTCTCACCAAAGTCCCTTCTGAGGAAAGTCTGTTCACTCGGCAGCCATATATTCAACGCCTCCGCACAGTTATTTTGGGCATGCAAGACCAACTCGTATGTACTTGAATGCAGAAATACTGAAATCTTGAAAACTGCTTTAACATTTAAATAACATTTAATTAGGATAAAAGCATCTTCTAAATTAATAAATGTACTTGTAAATCTGCAATAAAATTTGAACTGTCCCATAAATTTGTTTCTTATGTTCAAATACCTGTAAGCGTATATTTCAAATGAGTTCAGCCTATGTGCATGTAAAGTCCCAAGCCTCAGCACTTTCTCTTTGGGAACCAGAGAGTCACACACCAACTTTACCAATTGTCAATTGGTTCTTTTATTTAAAATGCAGGGACTTTTTCTGTTGTAATTGTGCAGTGCATTTTCTCCAATTCATTCTAATATGAGTAAACCATCTTGGTACAGCCTTCTGTGCTGTTACTATTTTCATACTGACAGAGATTTGAACAAAGCTTAATTATTAAATTATCTATTTTCTAAATGCATTTTATAAAGTTTATTGTGAACAGTTGATCCTTGCAAAGGTTTGCAAAGGAAATCTTTAACTTCGCCCACATCTCAACATCCAATCAACAGCTGATGCATAGAACCAAGTCTGTATATAGTTTTTAATATTTAATATCTTCCGTTTCCCTTTAATATACTTAAAGTTTTAGTAGTTTTGATTTGAGTTTTTGTCATTTTTCTTAGTGTTTTTTTATGTCTATACTCTATAGAGTATTTATACATTTTTATTTATTACTTTTAGTTTATTTAGCTTTAGTTATTGTACTACAACTTTTGCAACTTTAGAGTCTGGCCTGATAGAAGATCTTTTGACTTGAGCCAGTAGGTATTGAGCACAACTGAGTTTTGCACTCATATCATGCTACACACAAAATGCTTCTGATAGTAACTGTCTTCCATTTAGTTGTGCACTATATTAAACGCTCTGACTCTGTTTTTAATTTGAATATTGATGTTGTGTCTAATGTATAGGTGTGCAGCTTATTGGTCATAACATGGTGCCTGAAACGGCTCCAGTGGGAGACTGCAGGGATTTTTTCCCTCTCTATTTCTCTCTCTCCCTTTCACTCAATTTCTTGTTCTCTCTCGTCTGCATCGCTGCTTTGGGTGAAACACGGCGTGGCTGACATATCAGTGCTGTTTATTAAGAGACGAGTCTATCAGGTCTCATAAGCGGCTGCTCACGGGCGGCCCGTCTTCTGTTGCTTCCGAAGAGTGTCATCAATCTTACACCGACTGTCCTGATGCATGATGGGAGATCACAGATACCTCTCCCTCTCCGTATGGGACTCGACGGGAGAGGCAGGTATGACGGCGCTGCATGCTTCACTGAACATAGAGAGAGAGAGAGACTTCGCACATAAACACTGGACACGTAAAAGACGGCAAATGTTTAAGCACTTCATTCTTATGAGCCAGTTAAATCATTTTTAAATTTGCTAGCCAGTTTTCAATGAATTGTGGGTTGTTTTGAAATTTTTAAATATTTGAATGTAATATTAATGGTAACCTTGCTTGCATTTAAGAGAGAGTGATTTTTTATGCTTTAAAAAAAAAATCTTTAAGAAAGCAATATCTGGGACAGCAAAAGCATGAAAATCCCAGGAAACTTAATATTAATGGTAACCTTGCTTGCATTTAAGAGAGAGTGATTTTTTATGCTTTAAAAAAAAAAATCTTTAAGAAAGCAATATCTGGGACAGCAAAAGCATGAAAATCCCAGGAAACTTCCTGCTGTGTAAAACAGCAGTGAAAAAAAACAGATAGAAGAGTGAAAGACAACGATAAAGATAAAATAGAGAAAATGTTATAAAAATTGGGACTTTTGGGGGAAAAGTCCATGTCTCTGAAGGTTCTTTATTTCATAAAATATAAAACTTTTTAAAACCCTAATAATGCATTCCAAATTATTTACGTAATTCTGTATTGAATATTTAAAAAGTTAGTTCACCCCCAAAATTTAAATTCTGTCATTATTTACTCACTCATGTCATTTGTGACTTTTGTTCTTTTCTGGAACATAACATAAGACATTTTGAAGAATGTTGGTAACCAAACAGTTTTGGTTACCATTGTATGATCAAAAAACATTTCTTAAAATATATTCTTTTATGTTCCACACAATGAATAAATTAATTACTCCCTCATAAAGAGTGATTAATCCTGAATGAATCAATGTTTTTGAACAAATTGATTGAATGAATGATTCAAATGACTCACTGTACAATAACTTATTATTCATGAATGAATCAGTTGTTTTTAAACAAATCAGTTGAATTGATGATTCAACGACTCACTCATAGCATCTGTCACTTTTTCCTTCCTGAATGAATCAATGATTTTGAACAAATTGGTTTCATGATTGATTCATATGAGGGCAGCTTGTATTGTTCATGAATGAATCAGTCTTTCTAAACAAATCAGCCAAGTTGTGTCTTTTCTGAATCAAGTTTTTTGAGTCAATCACAACCATATTGTGAATATAATAATGCCTGTGAAGGGACTGTGCATCATAAGTCAACTTAAACATGATTTCTTATACCTTACAGTTTAATTACAAACATTTAAAAGTGTTTTGCTTTGGCAGGATATGATTTGGGAGAGAAATAGAGACAGCAAAGCTGATAAACCCATCCTGTTGAGGGAAGAATAAGACGGATATGAGAGAGGGACAGACAACGCTTTTGGAGCGTCATAACGCTCATGTAAATCTGGCTGCCTTGGTCGGTCTGGGGAAATTGAGCTTCATTAAGTGAGTCAGAGATTTATGTAGTGATCTGAGCCGCAGTCGTTTGCATGGGCACTGTACAGCGCACGGCAAGATCATGATGAATCTACTGCACTTCTCTCTGGCTGGACGCCCGCATACTGCACTGCCATCTACACACTCGAGAGAAAGAGATGGGTTTAATTCTCTATAGTCCTTGCAAATGTTTTGGAAATTCACTGTAGCTTTTGTCATCCCAAGCACAACTGAACTGAAATGACAGGGAGAGAGACAGAAAAAGAGAGAGAGTCTATCATTTGTTTGCATCTGAATTGTTTAACAGTGTGTTCAAGATTCATGATGATACATAATCAACATTAACATGCCAATAAACACCTCAGCAAAGGCTTCTCACGTATACACTGAACCACACGAGTAGTGAAATGTTTGAACTGTGTATCTCAGTCTATAAATCGCTGCTTGATTTACATCTTTATCGTAACATCACATTTGGAGACGATTTCTGCTCGGTCTCAGGGGAAATAAACAGGGATGAAATAACGGCCTTCCACGTCTGATTCAGATCCAATCGGCCTATTACCAGCAGGGACAAATCTGCTAGCTCTGGACCAAAGCAAAAGCCAGAGAAAATTTGAATCAATATTTCCCATTAGCGTGGCTGATGCTTAGACCAACAACAGAGCGCGCTCACAGCCGAGCTGCTTTGTGTGTTCAGGTGTCCGGGATAATTGAATCTGTCTGTGCCGTTCTGATTAAACTGCAGGAAAAAACACAATCGGATGAAGGTTATGAAAGACAAAAATCACACACGTTTGAAGCTGAGAGAGACTGTTGGATGCTAACTGTGGATGCTCTTCTTCTACAGAGTGACTTAAATCATTTTAAATGTATTAGTGTGTTTGTTAATGGATGAACAAAAACACAGACCTGAGGCAATCACCTGCCAATGCACTAGAAACCCCTCTGGTAACCATAGTAACCTTCCAGAACACCCTACTACTTAGCAATGCCTTAGCAACCAGACACAACACCACAGTAACTATCTTGCAAAGTCCTAACAACCACAAAACAACCAAGCAACCACATAGGAACACTACAGTAATGTGGTGTAGTTGGGCCAAACACACATATACATCGTATGCTTATTTTTTGCCCAGGGCTGTTTGCGTGTAGTAACCACTCTCAAACCACCTAGCAACAGCCTAGCAGACACCCACAACAATACAGCGACCATCTAGCAAAGCCCTAGACACCACCCAAAACATCATGGCAACCATTCAGAACACCCTAGCAACTATCTACAATAGTAGCCTTCCAAAACACCATTGCAAATACTTAGCAACACCTTAACAACTATCGAAACCTTAGAAATCACTCACAACAATAACCAATATAGAGTAATCACCTAGCAACCATCCACAACAACACAGCAACCATGCAGCGAAAGTCCTAACAACCACCCAAAACAATTTAGCAACCACCTAGTAACACCCTAGCAACCACCCACAACAAAACCCCAACCATCTAGCAAAGTCCTAGACACCACTAAAAACAACCTGGCAACCACACAGAACACCTTAGCTACAATAATTATATTACAGAACACCTTAGCAACCACTTAGCACCACCTTAGCAACCAGCCACAACACCAAAGCAACCACCTAGCAACACCCTAGAAATCACAACAAAGCAAACATCAACTACCCAAAACACTCCACCTAGCAACCACCTAGTAACCACCCACAACAAAACCACAACCATCTAGCAAAGCCCTAGACACCACTAAAAACCTGGCAACCACACAGAACACCTTAGCTACAGTAATTATATTACAGAACACCTTTGCAACCAGCCACAACACCAAAGCAACCACCTAGCAACACCCTAGAAATCACAACAAAGCAAACATCAGCCACCCAAAACACTCCACCTAGCAACAACCTAGTAACACCATAGAAACCACTCACAACGATATCACAACCACAGAGTAACCACCAAGCAACAGCCTAGCAACCACCCACAACAAGACAGCAACCATCTAGCAAAGCTCTAGACACCAGACAACAGTGGCAATTCTGTCTGAAAATGACTTTCTTCTGCAGAACACAAAAGGAGTTATTTTAAAGAATGCTGGGGTCGAAACAACAATACTGACATTATATGGAAAATTTTTTAAAAAATTGCATTTCACAAAAAAAGTCATACAAATGTCATAAGGGTGAGTAAATGATGACAGAATTTTCATTTCATTGATGTACTGTTTAATTTGGTGCACTGCAGTACATTTTTACAGACATGTAAAGAGTTTTCCATGTGTCGATTGTGTTGGCTCTATGTGTGTGTGTGTGTGTGTAGTTCTCCCAGGTGTTGTGTAGTGAAATGGAGAGCAAGATAGGGATCAGGCAGGAAATGGCCACTGCGACGTTGACCTCTACTTTACCTTCCCTCGATCTGTCATACTGTCCTTCGCCTGACTTTTCGCCCCTGCACTCTTGAGTTAGAGGAAATAGAAGTGCACTTCTGCTGCTTATTTTGGCCCTGTGAACACGCACACACACACACAGAGAGAGAGAGAGAGAGAGAGAGAGAGAGAGAGAGAGTTTATTCTCTTGAATTCACTTCAGCCCAAACTGTGTTAACTTTATGCAGTATGCAATTTCTCAAGAAAAGACGATTAATGGTGATTTCCATTAATAAACGCTGGTGGAAATATTCAAATCAAGAGAAATGGAGGCCTCATGGATACTGAAGCATAGTTTTTCTTGCAAAATGCTCAGATTTGTCTTTGTTGTTTTGTTCTGTTCAAGTTACAGGTTCAAACCAGAAGTTTAACATTGTTTTCTTTGCTCACTAAAACTTTCAAGTGACCAAAATAACTTTTTATCGCTTTGTACATCAGTTATCATTAATAAAGCAGCAAATTAAAATACACCATCAAGAGGTGTACAGAAAAAAAATAATGAAATAAAAACAGAATTAGGTCTTTAGTCAATGTGTTTCCTGTTGTTTTCCCCTATATCCTGTGAGAGGAACCGGAACTAACAGGAAGAATATTCCGTCTATAAAAGTCTGCATCTTGAGGAATAGTTCGCCCAGAAATAAAATTTGTTATGATTTATTAACCCTCATATCATTCCCATATGCAGCTCTTTCCATATTAAACTGCAGGAAAAAAAACATGATCAGATGAAGGTTATGAAAGACAAAAACAACCACCTAGCAACCACCCACAATGGCCTAGCAACCATCTAGCAATGTCCTACCCAGCCAACTGGAAACGTTCTCACAACTTTCACTAAAGTTTTTGATATAGAAATGTTAGGACAAAACATTCTTAAATTAATGTTTATGGAACATTCTTGTAACTTCATTAATATTTGATATACGTTTTCATAACATTGAGAGAAAACATTCTTAGAACATTATTCTCTGAACATTCTCATGATGTTATTGTTACTTGATGATGTTCTGAGATCAACATTCTCAGAATCTCCTTATGATGTTATTAACTTGATAAATGTTCTAAGAAACGTTTTTGTAACCTTTGAATAATGTTCTAATCACAATAAGAAAACATTTTGACATTCTTAGAATACTAAAAATATACGTTTAAATAACTTTATTTTTGGTTAAAATAAAATTAGTAGGACATTTAATAAATTCTAATCACAACAAAAAAAAAATGTACATTTGAACGTTCTTGAATACTAAAAACAAACGTTCAAACTACATTGTATTTTGGGTGAAAATAAAGTTAGCAGATCGTTGTAAGAAATGTTTTTTGTAATCTTTAAGTAACATTCTAATCAAAAATGGTAATTTTAACATTCTTAGAATATTAAAAATAATCACATATCGTTATATTTTGGGTGAAAATAAAGTTAGTAGAATGCTTTAAGAAATATATTTTGAATTTTTTACGTAAATCACAACAGCAAAACTGGATATTTCAACATTTTAGAAATATTTCATAACAATGTTCCCACAATTTTTTTATAACCTAAAATTGTATCCTAGGTAGACACCACCCAAAACATCCTGGCAACCACAGATGCATAAACAATTTGGCGTAGACACAAATAAGATTTCAGAGATGCACAAAAAAGGACGAGTCCTCATTCAAATTTATCATAATGACTAAAAGTTGGAAGTCTCAGCGCCCTAAAAAAGTTTCATGTCCTTCTTTTGGAATTCATATCTTAAAATATTCACACCAGATTTGAAAGGTGAATTTATTCAACAATGGTGTGCCTAATCTGCATGGCCTTGCCAATGCAACAAACTTTGGCTGAATAGAATTTGAATAATGGGGCCTCGTTTGTGGCCGGAGCTGTTTTTAAATGAGTCGACCTTGTTTATGTGGGAGTTTGGTGTGAAGGTGGGTGACTCCACGGGGAGCAGCCAACTGCCACATTACCAAACCCCTCCGCTCCCGACACACACTAAAACTTAATCGCACACACTCTTTGCTGTTTTCTTACATGTTTATTTCTTTTGTTTACCCCCCGCCAGCTGCGTGGAGCAAGTTTAAGGCAGTTTGTTGTTTGCATCCAGTCTTTTTTTCTACAATTATAGCAGTTGCATTTATAACAGTCAGAATGACTAAGGACATGAGTTGTGTGTCCCTATTTGAATGTCACACAGTGTAAGATAGGGCTTGTGTTTGATAAATGCGAGCGCAGCAAGCCTTTTCTTCAAGTTTGTTGTCATTTTTTTTTTACAATCTTCCTGATGTCTTGTCAGCAGTGTGAGTGAAAAATATGCTTGACTATGCTTTTTTCAGATGGATTTCTCTGCTATTTCTAGCTCACGTCTCTGTGGAAGAGATTATCAGTGGATTAGATGAAACCGCCTGAATTTCGAGACTGCAGCTGGATCTTTTCCCATATGTCGGATGAATGCTTGTGAATATTTGTTTGTCCTATGGTGATCAAAAATAAGCTTACATTTGTTTCACAGGCATCTGTCTGGCTCTTGTCTTCTGTACTCGTTTAGCACCCGCAGGAGAAAAAGAGAAAGCGGCTATCTGATAAAACGGATTGACAGCATGGGATCGAACTGGCTGTAAAAAAAAAAATACTAGAGACATACAGTATATCACTGCAAAGTGAATCAGGAACAGATAAAGCATAGAGGAAGAGGAAGATTGTACAAAGTGTTTCAGAACTGCACTAAAAATATGATAATGCTCAACTCGGGTTGTCAATTTAACATGTTCATTTAGTGCAATTAATTGTTTTAAAATAAAAATGCTTAAATTGAACAGAACAGACCATAGTGCAATAAACTCTGTTCAAGTGTGAAATGATCACTATGGACTAAAGGCCAATGATAGACTGATGTTGAATGATACTGAAGTACAGCAATATATTGCATTCTAATGATGAATTAATTAGAAGATTATGAATTATCTTCATATTGTCTTCAAAATGTCTTGACTTCATGTCTTCAGATGTTTTTAAAGGGGTCATATGATGTTGCTAAAAAGAACATTATGTTGTGTATTTGGTGTAATGCAATGTGTTTATGCAGTTTACGGTTCAAAAAACACATTATTTTCAACATAATGTAAAAAATGAGTTTTTAACGTTGAAAAAACATTCTCATGTAATATTCTCATAACATTTTAAAAATGATAGAATAGAATGTCCCTAACATAAGCAAGAAGAAACGTCCTTAAAGGCACAATATGTAATTTTCGCCGCTAGATTCTGTAAGTACACAAGTCAGCAAAATATATAAAACTGTTCTAGTGGTTTTTGGATATTTTAATAAGAAAATCTTACATATTGTGCCTTTAATACATAAAAATTTACATTTTAAATGTTTATAAAACATTCTATTATAACATTTTCATAACTTAATGGGAAAACATTCTTACAAAATATTTTTGTTAGATGGGAATTTAGTTCACTGATGGAAAAGCTGAGTTTTCAGCAGCCATTACTGCAGTCTTCAATGTCACATGAGCCTTCGGAAATCCTAATAAATTTATAAATGACCAGAAAGATCAAAAGCACCACATTTATTTGAAACAGAAATTTCAAGTGTGAAATGTGAAAGTGTTTTTGTGATATCTAAGGATATTTTACTGGAATATTTATTTTTAATATTAAATACTTTTTTTTGCACAAAAAATATGCTAACGGTCACCTTTCGCCCACTAATCTTTTTTGCATATCGCCTGGCATAATGCTACCCTGAAGTTTCATCAGAAGGCCCCAGCCGTCTAAGTCATAATCCAGAGTAAACCCTCATTAAAAACCATGTTTCCCATAAGTCTGTGCTGCTCACTCTTAGAGATCAGCTAATCTGACAGCAGAGGCGCTGACTGTCACGGCTGCATTATTCCGGAGACACGGTGTTGATATGAGTTCCTGAATCCTGTCAGTCCCTCTCTGACTCTCTCTCTCAACCTCTCAGCACCAGCGCGCAGAGAAGAATCCAACCATTCAATTATTCCTGGAGCCGAGCCATTCTGTACCGGGGCCGCGTGTATGTGTGTGCGAGGCCTGAACGACACAGGGACACGGAGACGTTCGGCGCGTCTCTGCGATCAGAGAGTATTACTGTGCAGCGGTGCAGGGCGGTATTAACTCTACACGTGTACGCTCTCACACTCATCAGCTCACACGCCGAAATGGAGAAACGCGTGTCTTATCAAACGCACCTGTCAGTCACAGAGATGTCAGCAGATGTGAAATTGATGTATGTGTGTGTCGTGCTCGGCGAGGAGCAGTAAATAAAACACTAGAACATGACTGTGTCATGCCAGCGAGAGCATTCACCAGAGACTCTACGGCAGATCTGTGTACCAGCCGGCTCCATCGCATTGCTGCCGTGGCATTACGCTGAAATGGAGTGGTGGCACTGCAAAATCGAACTGCCTGAAACAATAAAGAAAGGGAAAATTACAAATGAAATCCATTTAATATCTCGATTATTTCTCTTGGACAGCGGTGGCATTAAAATCGATGTGAAACGCCATTCGCAGTGCACTGGACTTCCCTAATCTGACCATTTCCAAGAGAAACAGGATATTCAATGAGAAACGCATATGGATTTTATTTATTGGAAATTGATTGGGTCGTGAAAGGTGGGCGGGGTTAAAAAAATTTGAAGGACTTGGTGATGTCATCTGAAAAGTCATTTTTAAGATGCAGAGCAATAAAAATGTCGATCTCTTTAGAATCTCAATAGCTTCTCCTAGACAGCAGTGAGAATAAATGGAAAGTAAATGGAGACTTTTGCTTGCTGTTTTGCTTAAAGGCATAGTTCACCCAAAAATGAAAATTAGCCCATTATTTACTCACCCTCTAGGCATCCTAGGTGTATATGATTTCCTTCTTTCAGATGAATCCAGTCGGAGTTATATTAGAAATTGTCTTTGATCTTCCAAGCTGTTTAATGGCAGTCAGCGGGTGTTGCAGTTCATCAGTCCAAAAGAAGAGAAATAAAGCGCATCCATCCATAATTAAAAGTGCATCACACGGCTCCGGGGGGTGAACAAATGCCTCCAGTAGCGAATCGATGCGTTTTTGTAAGAAAAATATCCATATTCAAAACGTAATAATCACTTTAATCTAGATTGCGCCAGCAGTTGTACATGGAAGCAGCTCCGGGAGGATGATGTAAGACGTCGGCGTTGCGCATGCGCCGCTCAGAAATTAGCACAACACAATGGAAACAAGTCGCAACTTTTTTTGTCGCAACAAATTTGTCTGTCCACAGAAGGCGAGACAAAGCTATGCGACGACTGACTGATTGACAAAGCCAATCAAAAATCACAGCCAATCAGAAGAGTGTGTGGGCGGGATCTCTCTGCAAGCGCACTGCAATTGCAATGAAATTGATAAGTAGCTACATAATGTAATTGATCAATATTAAACCATTTTAACATTATTAAAATTACATGAGTGACTGATACAAACTTTGTCATGGAAGAATCTTGTTGGTTCACATTGAGTTCCAGTTTTAACGTTTACTGTATGTCTCCTTTTTCAAGGTCTGAGGTAAACTATTCATATTCAAACTCACATTAGATCCTTTTAACATGAAATAAAGCACATAATCAGTAACTGAGATCATCATTGTCATAGCATGTATGTTGTTGTTCTAGACACGACTTTGCAGAAACAGAAACCATTTCTAAAATAGAATCTTCTGTTGCTCAATGTGCTTCATCATTGCAGCTGGTTCAATTAACATGACTCTGATTACCTTTATCACATGTTGTGGATTCACGTCTGGTTAGGACACGGTGTGAGACAAAGTTGTCTCAGATTAAGTGAGTTATTAAAGAAATAATTGTCTGGGAATTTCACAAAACAGCATGAAATAGGTGTAAGATTGTAGTGTAGCTGTTGGGGAGAGTCTTTGACTCTGATCGAGCAGATGAAGTTAAACGAGCGTGAAAAATCTCTGGATCGGGCCTAATGATCAGTGATATGATGGAGCCGGAGGAAAAGCAATGTGGCAAACTTCATTCCCTGACCTTTCTGATGTCCACACGATTTCCAAGCAGCCCAAACCAGTGTACCAACGCTCACGAACATAGAGAGAATTTATCCATCACATCACATCATTTGGACATTTGGTTCACAAAAATAATAAATAAAAAACTTGGAAAAGCTACATTGTAAAATAAAACTAAATGTTTCATTTCACATACCAAAAATCTAGTCAGTCAATTCAAGAATTCAGTTTAAGAATTCTCTGAGTGGTTTGAACCATGATGATGTGTTTTTGTGATTCACGTTTTGTTATCTTTTTGGGAACTAAATGGTAAAAAAAAAAAACATATTAATGAACTATTTAAAACTATTTTTATGTAAGAAATAGAAAATCTCATTAGCTCAGTCAATGGTGTTTTTGTGTGTGTGTGTGTGTGTGTGTGTGTGTGTGTGTGTGTGCGCACCAGTAGGTAATGAGACGGTCTCTCACTCCTCCAGATTTAACTGTGTGCCTGAGGACAGACCACAAGCCTGATAATGCAGCCCACCTAACTAGCTGAGCCTGAAGACATCACTGTGTGTTTGTGTGAGTCAGTGGCACAGGTTTGAGAGATTCATGTCAACTAGCGATGAAGAATCTCACGGTGCCCACAGCAGTATCGATCGACAGCAGAAACAAGTAGCAGCACCAGCTGCAGAAGCTGAATAACATTTAAATGAGATGCAGTGTGAAATATTCTGTTTTCGGCTCTAAGATCCAGTTGGATGGATAGTTTCTTAAAATAATCAATATCTTTGAACCCACAGCATTTGAATTCTATAGTAATGCACCAAAATGCTATGAACCTAATTTTTATGAATACACTGCCATTTTATGAAAGCAATTAACCGCACAAGGCAATGGATTATTTTATTATGCTGGAGGTTAGGATGGTAACCGCATCATGTTTTAACTATAATAAAATCTCTCTATGTTGTATTACAAGAGTGAAAAATTGCTATAGGCTATAGCCTAATATTGCTATACAAACAAAGGTTATCAGATTTGTCTGAAAAAGACAGTGGACTTGATAAACCCGCAGTTAGGCCTTATTACTTGACAAAATAATTGTATATTCCGAAAATTATCTAAATATTTTGTATTAATTATTTACTAAACTTTATTACATGACTCTCTAGAATACTTGATTTTGATTGGTCAATCGCGCTATCCCGTGGTCTGACATTTCCTAACATTATCTTTAAATAATCTAAGTTTATTCATGGTATGTTAAAAGTTAAGTTAAGTTAAGTTCTATTCCATTTCGGCGGAAGTGACGAACTGCAAGCTTTCAATGCTTATATCTTCTAAATGCGAATTTTGTCACTGTTTTGGAGCACACTGACTTATAGATAACTTTAAGACTAACATATTGATACTAACACCCAAAAAACGTTCATTTTGATTTCATGGGGACTTTAAGGTAAGTTCTATTCCCAGAATTCGCGCAAAGCATCATGGGGCGTAGGAAAAGGTGAATACAGGTCAAATTCTAAAACCGTTTCAGCTCAAATAAATATGTGTCATGTCCACCTATATCATATTTATTTGGCGAGTAGCTAATAAGTGAAAATGTCCGTCACTATCGCAAAATAAATCTGTAGGCCTACATGTTCAAATTACTTTCCTCGACATGAGTAAACCAGGTTAGTTTCTGTGAAGAGAGTGAAGTTGATAAACTTTTTCAGTTTAATCAATCATTTGAAGAATGGCAGATTTCAGTCTGGTGGCTAATTTCGGCACAAATTAACGCGCGAAACAGGAGGAATTTCTCTCTACAGCATTTGGTGCACAGTATCAAGCTGTTCACATCTGCACACACACACACACACACACATGCTAAGGTAGAAGTCTCGCGTGGCCTCAGGGGGGTTGAGTCGCATTCTGTCCATCCTTACCTCTCTCGCGTTCTCGCTCCTCTCTTCTGGGACTTCTCCTGTTAGTTTAGCGTTTTTCTGCGAGAGGCGCGTCTGCTTCTCCATATGTGCCCTGTTTGAGAGAGAGCTGAACTACACTCCATGTCACACAAGAAGTTGCTGAATTATTAAGATCTCCAGATTTTCTGTGTACTACACATCTTTGATCCATCTGTTGGAAAGACGCTCATAGCTGCTGAAGTGTACCGTACCTTTCCTCTGGCTCGCAAGCTGTCGCGGATCAACTTTGGAAGACGTAAACTCATGTTGTCGTGATCTAGAAGTTTGACACGCTAGCACGCTAGCAACTCCTGCTCTGGCCGTCTATGGTGTTTCTTCGACAATTTTTTTTTATTTTTAGAAAATATAATAAATCCCTCAAAACACACCTTTTCACACTATCACTGATTTGTTTAATTTGTCAGTGTCCAGTTGTGGATATAGGCTACTGTACATGCAGCAGATTTTTCCTCCCGTAACGTTATGAATAAATGTAAATTTCACCACATCTCAAATTCTGCATTTGGTTTAGCCTATTTCATTTTGTTGTGGAAATGACATTTTAAACATTAGGGGAATAAAAAATGCCTGGCTCCTTTGTTTACTAAAATATGTTTAACTGCTGCCAATTTTATGTATAAATACACAATATTCATAAATAAAATAAAATCAGTAATATTTATTATATATCACGCTTTATATATAATTTAAAACATTTACAGCCTGATAAAAACATTCTGCACACAGGTTATATTTATCTTGATCTTAATCTTTTTTAATAAAACTTTAACTTTTTTCTTATTAAAATTTTTTAAAAATAAACAAACAAATAAATAAATAATAAAATGGCTTTTGGTAACACTTTACAATAAGGTTGCATTTGTTTACATTAGTTAACATGAACTAACAATGAAAAATACTTCTAAAGAATTTGTTAATCGTAGATATTTTTAATTTCAGCATTTACTAATAATATAAATATCAAAAGTTGTGTTATTTAATTGATCTTCACAAACATGAACTAACAAGGAACAGTTACTAATATTAACAGATATTACTGTGACAAATGTATTGCTTATTGTTATTTAATGGGACCTTATTGTACAGAGTTACCTATATTTTTATGATGAATTTTCATATTTTCAAACATGCATAAAATGCATGAAAGTAAAATGTTCACAAGATCTTTTGTCACCTTAATATAACAAAAAGAGTTAAAATCTAAGTTTTCATACAAATCAACCACTTAGACATAAAAGTTCCCATGCATAGTCCAAAAAATATACCAACATGCAAACTCAAAGCTTGTTATTGAATGCTAGCTCACCACAAGCAAAATCCTAGCAGGAGTCGTGGTTATAGATTGTGAACTCTCAATCGTTCATGTCACTGCAGAGGGCACAGCATCTCAACAGGAACAGAAGAGTGTGATTTGGCTTATTTTATGACATGGGGGAACTCGTTCTGATGGCAAACGGCGAATGAAGATAATCATCTCTCAAATTGAGTGAATGTGTGTTAGACTCAATAAGAACTGTGATATTTTAGGGTGGGCTTCTTTTCGACAAATGTCTGAGACAACATAAAGATCCCCGCCGCTTAATCGTTTTATCCACAAATGAGCTGAATTATAAAATCTAGCTGGTTTTTATACACTGTAATGTATAATTTAATGTACAATAAACACTGTTCTTTTAAACTTTCTATTCAAAATGTATGACAAAAAGTTTTCACAAAAATATTGGGCAGCACAACTGTTTTCTACATTGATAATAGTCAGAAATGTTTTTTTGAGCAGCAAATCAGCATATTAGAATAATTTCTGAAGGATCAAAAACATCACAATAATCCACAAGTAATCCACACCACTCCAGTTAATGACTTGGGAAGACAAAAGTTGTTTGTAATGAACATTTTGGCTTGCGGTCCTCTGTCCATAAAATTGCTTTCTCCAGTGAAAAATTGGTCTCATCTGCATCAGGAGAGAAATATGAACAGATCAAGCACCATTTACAAGCCAAAACAATCCTAAACTAATGTGTGCGTAGACTTTTTCTCTGGGGGAAGGGTTATTATGGCTTTTATTTTGGCCAGAAGCAATGGTTTTAAGTTAAAATGTCCTAATAATGAATTTGTTTCTTACAAACACGCAACTTTTTGGCTTCACA
>NW_015634014.1:111819-124302 GCF_001515625.1 Sinocyclocheilus rhinocerous | reverse complement strand
GCTTTTGGCTTCACAAGACATTAACTGATGGACTGGAGTGATGTGGATTACTTGTGGATTATTGTGATGTTTTTATCAGCTGTTTGGACTCTCATTCTGACGGCACCCATTCACTGCAGAGCATCCATTGGTGAGCAAGTGATGCAATGCTACATTTCTCCAAATCTGATGAAGAAACAAACTCATCTTGGATGACCTAAGGGTAGATTTTCAGAAAATGTTAATTTTTGGGTGGACTATTCCTTAAAAAATCTGAGTCGGTGGAGGATATGAACCCTCCTTATGCCTTTATCATGCTACTTTTCAGTCTGATGGTGTGTCTTTAAATCTTAGTGGTGTCTGTTGTGTCGTCTCAGCCCTGTTGCCTTGATGACCTTTGCACTTGACATTTGCATGATTCACATGTGTAGAGTGACGGACAGCCTGAGGGCCAGACGAGCCTTTAGAGAGACACTCCAGTATTCCCTGCACTTTCTGTGGAGATGAATTTCAAACTCATTGTTTTTGTACATTCTACATGAATTCTATCCTATACATAATCACAAAGTATGATTTAGTTTATTATAAAATGTTCCAGTATTTACAGGCAGAATTATTCAGGCAGTCAGTACGTCGCTTCATGGCATAAATAATAGAAATAAATTTAAAGAAACTGCAGGCTGTTCTACATGTATGAGGCTGCGGCCAAGCTCGGTTCCTCTTCATAAATAATAGATGAATAGAGTGTATGAGAGAAGCAGAAAGCAGTGAAATAGTGTGAGATTGTGAGGAGAGGGCTGGTAGAAAAGATGAGGGCTGAAATCAAAGTCAAATGTGTGTGTGTGTGTGTGTGTGTGTTTGGGACAGTATGGCGTGTTAACATGCATTTATGTGTGTGTGCAATTGCTTCTGAGTGCGTTTGCATGGCTTTGTGTCTTTGAATAAATGAGAAAGGAAGATGCAGAGCCTGACAGAGATGAGACTTCAAACACCCTATGGGATGTCCCCACTTTTCACAAAAACAAACCTGTGTGTGTGTGTGTGTGTGTTTGGGACAGTATAGCGTGTTAACATGCATTTATGGGTGTGTGCAATTGCTTCTGAGTGCGTTTGCATGGCTTTGTGTCTTTGAATAAATGCAGAAAGGAAGATGCAGAGCCTGACAGAGATGAGACTTCAAACACTACAGAAAGCAGACTGGATTCTATAAGCATCGCTAAAGTTCTTCTTCTCATTCTCACAGTTCTGGGTTTGTTTTGCTGCAGCATGGCTCTTGACTAGCTGGCCGCTGACATGAATATTTCTGCTAGATCTTGTAGTGCTGTGGATGATCAATGCTGTGTTTCACAAAGCGTCTCCTTGCCAGAATATACCATGGTAACCGTAGCAACTGCTAAAATGCTAAATTACATTTTATAAAGAAAATGTGAGTGGTGAACACATTCTCATTGCTATGATGTCCTTTTGTTTCTGTCAATTCTTATTTATTTTAGTGGTGACTAAAACCAAATTAGCACAGATTTAGTGTTTTAACTGTAGTAACTATTTGGCAGGCATGTGTTTATTTAGTTGTATTTAATTTTTTAGATTATCTATCTAGTAGAAATTAATACTTTCATCAGCAAGGACATGAGTTTCTGCCAATAAAATAGCTTTAAAATCAGTCTCTTCTTTGTTCATTTTTGAGGCAAAAGCAGACAAACTACTGCCTTAACTACTACTACTGTAAAATACTGTTACAAACAAGGATCTCTATGAACTCCTGCTGCTGCACAATTCCCACGAACACCAGCAAGGCTACTGTAAGCCTCCGCTCCGAGACAAAGCACTCGCTCTATGGACACAGCAGGAGAGATGGATGCCTGTCAGCACAGCACACACACGGTTCCCTCGGCCACTGTGTAATATCCTGGAGCGAGTCCTTCAGGGCCTATTGACCCCTGCAGACGCAGTAAATCTACACGCTGACAGGACATCAGGGAGAGAGCTAGCAAAAATCTGTGTTTTAGAGGCCTGGATTATTCTGTTATTGTGCTACAAAGCTGTGTGGATGTCCATGGCCCGCCATTTAGCCTGCCAAGAACCCCTCAGGGCTCTCGTTTAACCACTGCCATTTAGTCAGTGTCCAGTTGTTAACTCTAAAGGGGCTGAAATAGTTACGAGAATATAAAACTTGATGGTCCCCCTTAGAGAAGACAAAGGCCTGCGAGAAGCTCGTCCACCGCAGGATTAATGGCTCTGTGTTTCTCCTGCAATTTATATGACTATGGCTTTCTCTTTTTCTTAACAGAGATACTCACAAGCTGTCATAAAGAGGAGTCTCCTCACTGGAGAGAGATCGTTTGTGAAGGGAAGAGCGTTTTTATACTGCAAAGTCGTGACATTATGTTTAATGGGGTGAAGCAGGTGTTTACTGTGGCGCGGCTCTACAATGCTCTTTCTGTGCAAATTAAAAAGGAGCTCACGAAACATATGGAAAGGGATTTTTGTTAGAGGCTGTCAACAGAGAATATGTTGGTTTTTGTCTGCACTGTTTTATAGTTGTTTGTCTGTATATTTTTTGTTCAGCATGTTGGGCCATGAGCACCATGTTTATGCTTCACAATATGGTTGACAGTTTAGCACCTGCATTGCCATTTTCTGTATTTTATTATTCTTTATTTATATTTGAAATACAAATATAGATGAATAGAATACAATTCACAAAGACTGCATGCTCATTATAATACAATTTAAAGAATACTGTTTAGGAGTTTTAAATGGAGTTTAATATGTCACACACACATAAGACAATTTAAATTAAGATGCCATTTTGAGGCTTTAAAGCTAACAACATTTGACTTTTAAGGACCTTGTTGTAATCATCTACTGTACATACATTCAAACAGAACAGTAAAATAGGTTATAAACCAGCTAAAGCTGTAGTTTTATTGAATCTAAAGTCAAATTCACTTGGCGGGCCTGTCTGAAAATGAAGCTTTGGATATATTTTATCAGCGAGAACATTTGAGACTATTTTAAATTAACTACCAGATTTTTCAAATGCATCTTTTAAGTCAACCGAATGCAATGATGTAATTCTAGATGGGTTTTTTTTACACATTGTCTCAAAGCAGCTTTACATGATGTCACGTGGTTAAAATCACGACGTTAATGTTTATAATGTATTAATATCCTCATGCCTTATATTCGCATTTAATAGATTAGAGCTGGGAAATAATATACTTTACATTTTGCGATGATACAACCCTTACCAAAAAGTAGTATACTTCAAGTTTATTTTATGAAGTATACTTAAGTAAAGTTCAAGTATACTTTATGTAGTAAGTATACAAATATCCGTGTACTAGTAGAATACTTGTAAGTGTACTATTTCAATACTCCTTGGGACTAAATTGGCCCACTTTCTAGTATATAAAAGTATACTTTATGTATAAAACTTAAATGTATAACAGTAGTAAACTTTTACATCAATAATATTTAGACTTTTTTTAAAGTATAAGTCAAGTATACTTAAATGTAATTTTAAATATATTTTTGAGAAGTACATAAAGCCCATTTCTGAGAAGTACATAAAAAGTAGACTAAAAGTATACTTTCCTATTTTAAGTTTAAAAGAAGTATACTAATAGCACACTTGAATAAACTTCTTTTTCGCAAGGGAAGCAGTCATGCAGTTGAGATTTCCTAGAATATATCACCCTATGTGAGTAGCCTATCCGACTTATAATATAAATAGCTTATTTATAAATAGTTATCTTTTTTATGATGAGACTGTGAAAACAAGATTGCATGCTTTCCCATTTAAAGAGATATCAGGAATTATAATGTTACTTCCCTTTGACTTCATCCAACATCCCAGCCAACAAAAATACACTCCAAGAACGTTTTGGTAATGTTGCCATTAAGTTATGAAAACATTATTTCTGAATGTTCGCTGAACATACAAAACATCCAGCTTTTTAAAATGTTTTTAAAAACGTTTTTCATTGGTTATGCAAAATTGTATCGTTGGAACATGGAACATTCTATTGTACCATTTGGAAAACATTATAGGAATGTTACTTTTGAATGTTCTCTGAATATTCTTAAACAAGTAACATTTAAAAAAATGTTAAACAAACGTCCAGCTAAAATGTTTTAGAGATAAACGTTCCAAGAACAACGTATATTTAACTTTTTTGTGCTAACATTTCGAGAACATCAAAGACCAGATAACTTTGAATGAACATTCTAGTTTATTCATAACTTTGAGAGAACCTTGCCAGAATGTCAGCCAGAGTTAGTTGGGATGTGTATTCTTATGTTTATTAGAGTACTGCTAGCCTAGCAACATGCTGACATCAAACTCGATAGGAATCTGTTGTGCATTAAGTCTCATTTTGTGTGTGGTGTTGCTCTTTTGTTAGTAGCTTTGGATAAAAGCCTCTGCTAAATGGATGTCCTGGCTGTTTAGAAAGTGTCCGATTATTAGAACTAGTAAAGTGTGTTTATTGGTTGGCGGAGCAGCAGTTAGTTGAGATCACAGGAGCAGGGTGTTGAGGGGTGGGCTCATGTTAATGGGTTTATGTTGGCGAGGGGTTAATAGCTGGCAGTTCATGACCGCGGCACGGGACACTTTCTCAAGGTTAACCAAACCCAGGCCAACGACACACCGCTGGGGTTTACGAGGCCCACGCCGTGCTAAAGAGCCCGTTATAATGACACCAATTACTGCATTCCGCTTAAACAAACGGCAGGCTACACAAACCTAATCACGCTCACATCTCATCGGTGCTAATGAGATAAAGACTCCAATTAATCCTGTGTTAATTGCTGTGGCTCATTTTCAGAAAGCATTCAGATGCAAGCGTGGTAATGAGAGGCAGACTGCTCTGAAGGCTGGAGGTGCGTCCCGTCGCCTAGAGCCGGATGGGCACAAATTACATTTCTTACACAAATCACTGCACTGCTTACAGTTACGCTCACGCCGCAGCTGCCGCTGTACTGAGCATCAGCATCTCAAACTGGAGTACAGATCAGTGTTGCAATTTACTTTGGATCCTATGTGCCAGCCTATTTTTCTTTAAACATTAGATGCACACATGTCATATAGAGAGAACTATTATGTTTGAGAAACTATTAACTAAAAAAAACAAATTTTTTTTAGAAGTTTAAGGGCCTGTTCTGTGCCCTTTTTAAAAAATTTAAATTTTTTTACAATTATATGAATTTCTTTTCTGTACATTAAAATTCAAATTTCAATTCTATGTTCTGTTTGCTACTGCAATTCGAATGTAATTAAAAAAATGTATAAATAATAAATATTTAATTTAATTTAATAATTTATTCAAATAAATAAATAATAATTAAAAAAAATTATAGAAAACTGTGAATTTTTATCTCACAATATAAATTCAAAATTCTCAGAATCACAAGATATAAACTCGGACTTTAAAAAAAATTATTCTGATGTTTTTTTCTTGCAATTCCAAGTTTACGTCTCACAATTCTGTTTGTTTGTTTATTTGTTTATTTATATATATATATTTATTTATTTTTAAGTTTCCATAACAGAATAAAAAATAAAGAAGGTAATTAAGATTTTTTTATTTCACAATTTTGGCTTTTTTCCCTAGCAATTTCAAGTTTATCTCTATTTGGACATCTCAGAACTGCAAGGAAAAAAGTCACAATTACCTTTTGATTTTTTATTCCATGGTGGAACCAAGCTTCCATATATTATATTTTGAGAAACCATTAACAAAAAAAACACAAACATTGCATTTTTAGTCCCTGTTTTGTGCCTTTTTTGTGGAAAGCCCCATTTCTGTTTGGTCTCTTTGTGCTTTTATATTCCTGCTGGATTCATTCTCCATTATTTTGCTCTGCAGTTTTTGTTTCAATAAATGATCCCTGGTTTTATAGTAAAAGATGAGTGTATGTAATTGTGTAAAGTGTGCATGATGATTAAAGGTCAAAGGTTAAGAGGTTTTCTTCTCCTGCTGGTCACTGTCACCGAGCAGGTCGGACTGTAATGGTCATGAACGTCTCCGCTGACACAATGACATTCATAGTGACCTCATTAAGGTTAGTGATGCCATTAACGCTACACACGTGAACCTGCGGCACACGGCAGGTCCTTCATGAAATCACCCATAAATCCCCACGTAAGCCGCCCGTCTCGTCCTCTGGTCTCTTCAGTTCCTTCAGCCGTTCCTCCGGCACTCCTTAATTGTAGCACTCATAGTTTTCATCTTTTTCTTCCCTGTGTTGACATGCTGTAATGGTCTGTCCTTTCAGAGTGGACGTGCGTCGCTTCTGCCATTACAGAAGCCATTTTCATTCCCAGCGGCTGGACCATGGCTCTCTCTAAATCACCTGCTCATGTAATTGCTCCATACTTAGCCAAACAGCTCTGCTCTCCACTCTCTGCCTGAGTGCATTAACTTGAGCTGCTGCATCGAATCTATCTATCTATCTATCTATCTATCTACCTATCTAGTTTGTTCATTCGTTCATTCATTTGTTCTATCTATCTATCTATCTATCTAGTTTGTTCATTCGTTCATTCATTTGTTCTATCTATCTATCTATCTAAATAATGTAACTGTCAAGGTTTCATCAAGCCAACATTATCTTTCTTGACAAACATTATTTTTTTCTTGGTTGAAATTTTCTTTGAATTTGAATTTCAGTTCTAATTCTGTACAATCAAATTTCAATTCTACATTCTGTTTGCTACCGCAATTCGAATTCAGTTAAAAATCATACATTTGATATACTTTGGTTTTAAACATTAGAGTCACAAATTTCAACTATTAAATATGTATGGAAGCCTGTTTCCACCATGGAATAAAAAATTAAAAGAAAGTTGAAAAGTTTTGTCTCACAGTTCTGACAAAAAGTGTAAATTGTGAGATAAAAAGCTGCAATTTAAAAAAATATATTCTGTAGCAGAAAAAAGTAGAATTGAGATATAGATTCAAAATTGTGAAATATAAACTAAGAAAAAGTTTATCATTCTATCTATCATTCTTTCTCTTACATTCTGTTTTTCTGGTCAAAATTAAAATGATCTGAATTTATTTGAATTTAACAATTTTGAAATGTGTCTTCAAATTTCAAATTTAAAAACTTCAAAGATTCAAACTTAAATTCTGCATCATGTTTGCTCCATTAATTCAAATTCAAAAACCGAACCGCGCGTTATTGGCAGCTGCCCCCACACCTATCGATCAGATCCCTTCAAACACAAATTAATCAAGCCATATTCTGGCCCAAGAAAAGATGGATTTGAGTCAAGGCAGATACTTAACCGAGTGAGATGTTCTTGCATCGACAGATCTTATGGGACAGATTCTGATGATATTTGCAGAGGGAACTTATGCATGAGGATGCTATTGATGGAGAATAAACCTGCTGAGAGTTTGACTCAGAGAAAGATAAGAAGACTGGAGAGATGCACTCAGACTGGCTGCTATTGCCATCATTTTATAAAAAAAGACACCAATGTTCAATTTGTTACATTTATTAATAATAATTCCATGAGGAATGTTTAATAAAATTTATATTTGTACATTTATAATTTATAAAATTATAATACAATTTAAAATAAAATGTTCTTTCAAAAATAATATATTTCATGCAGCTAACTGTGTGTTTACAGGCATATTAATATAGAATTCAACTTGTGCAGTAAATTTATAAAATTATAATAAAATTTCAAATAAAATGTTCTTTTAAAAATAATATATTTCATGCAGCTAATTGTGTTTTTTACAGGCATATTAATGTAGAATTCAACTTGTGCAGTAACAGCTATCAGCTATTTTACAATAACTCAATCACATTTCAGAGGCAGATCTGTTTATTAATTTAAAATGAAAGTTTTAGAGCATTAATTGTTAGTATTGATTAAGAAGTCCTAATTGCAATCACTGTTTTTCATTGGTGGGATGTGTGGTGAAGTGTGTAGACTGTAAGTGTGTGTGTGATGTGAGTGGATTTACTGTGGAGGGCTGGTGTTGTTCATGTAGTGGGCAGGGAGGATTGAAACACACGTCAGGGCTGTGATTAAGCGGTAATGACACGCCGGACCATCAGTGTGTTCTCTTGCTGGATTTGTAGTCCCGGCTGGCACACACACACCGTCCGAGGTACTATCTTTATATATACATAATAAATACACACAGTACACACACATATATTATGTAAACAAAAACTTATTTTGGATGCGATTAATAGCGATATATAATTGAAATGTTGGACCGAACATTTTGATTGGACAAAGTTTTTTCCACAGATGATATAAATACATATAAATACATTTAGACCACTTAACTTAATGAGTGCTATCGAGATGTGAAGAGACTTTCAACCAGCATAACAAAAAAAATTTTTGAACCAAATCACCTATGCTGCCTTTAAGTGGAAATAGTGAGATATTTTTACAGTAGGCATCTGTAATACATGCATAGGCATTTGTCTTTTGACTTCAAACCATCGCTTCTGGCCAAAATATGAGTCCATAATCCATAATAACACTTCCTCCAGTTAAAAAGTGCATCTCCTGTTGTCTCTCACATCAACATGCACACACATATTTGTTTAGAGCTGTTTTGGCTTGTAGAATGTGCTTGATCTGTGCAGATTTCTCTCCTGATATGATATAGATTTTTTTTTTTTTCACTTAAGGATTGTGGATTATGGCAAAATTTCATTTTTGGATTAACTATTCCTTTAATTAGATTGAATTATTATTAGTATTTTTTTAGTGCTGAATGCAATTTATTTACAGTGAACCTTGAAATTAAACCACCATCTTCAATTAAAAAAAACAAAATACCTAGACATTCTTAAATTAACATATATTTACTTAAGAAGCAAAATTATATAAGATATTAAGGCCTGGTTTCACAGACAGGGCTTAGACTAAGCCAGGATTAGGCCATAGTTCAATTAGGATATTTAAGTATTTTTTATAAACGTACCTTAGGAAATAACATTACTGGTGTGTGTCTTGAGACAAAACAAAGGCACTGATATATTTTAAGATCAGTCAGTGCAAGTTTATTTCAGTTAAAACAGCTCAGACTTACATTTTAGTCTGGGACTAGGCTTAAGCCTTGTCTGAAACCCGGGGGTAAGTCTTGTTTTCTGAGAAATGTATCAAAGTTAAGTGAGCTTACGCTTCAAAAGATGAAAAATATCTGCCAATGGATTCAGAAAAATAAACTTGTTTTTCATTTTACTCACCTTATGGACAAAAAAGTGAGTTTATGCTTAAAAAACTATGTTTTAAGCATAAACTCACTACATTTTGAAGCTATTTTAAGAAAACGACTTTATATGGCATTTTTCTTGTATTTTGTTTTAAGAATGGTTAGATATTTACTGGAAAGTAAGACAAAAAATACTGAGGAAGAAGATAATTTTTTCATTGAATGTGTGAAAATACTGACGGAATATTTGTTTCAGGTGAACTATTATTTAACCCTTTGCACGCCGAATGCTCATAAATCTTGAAACTCTCTGGAGGATGGCACACATCTATTTACAAACGCAGATCGCTGTGACCGGTTATGTGTCAATGGAGACATGAGAGATGTTCATTATTACCAATGGGCTTGATGGAGTTATTGCTTTCAGGACGTGACATTTCGAGAATCCTTAACTAAATTGCACTGCATTTGTTATTTCCCTAATGCCCTTCAAACAATGTTTGGGGATTCAATTGCATGGCTGGAATATTGGATGTGTTATTGGTTAAACCGATGGCTCACTAGATTAGTTCAGTGCTGGTTCCACCCATTTATCAGCGGTAATGACCAGCCTCGCTGTTACACAACACAACTTTCATCATTAATGACAAGCTCCGATTGTTTGTACTGCATCCCTGCCGTCATGTGTTACAGTCACTGCGGTTTGCACGTGTGTGTGTGTGTGTGTGTGTGTCCGTCAGGATTGATTCATCTCTGCGGTGCTGAAACGGCATTTTATTGGCCTTGACCTCTCATGAAATATTGTCTTATCAGCTGTACATGAGTTGCTGTACATCACGGCAGCATTCCTTCAGAACACCACAAACAGCTCATGAATAATCAAATATAGTCAATTGTATCCAACATGGTCTAAACAACTTCCCTATGCCACTTAGAATGTAGAACTAGAATTCAGAGATGAAGTTAGCATAGTCAGTTTCCAATATCAAAACAGACTTCTCAGGTATTCTTAATTCACATAACACAGCCAAAATGGAAACTAAAAGCAGTTATTATACTTAAGTACAACTAAAACCAAAAATAAAATATTTACATTACTTGAAACATAATAAATGTTAACTTTTAAATAATAAAAAACAATAAACTTCATTTAGTTTAGTTTAACTTGGAGTACTAAAATAACTTAAACGGAATTGATTAAAAATAAAAATAATAAATAAATAAATAAAATTGATAAAAATGAATGCAAATGAATAAAACAGAAACTAAAAGCAGGGTTATTATCGGTATTAATACTTGAAAAAATACTTTACTTGAAACTAAATAAGTGTTAACTGAAATAAAATAAACATAAATACAAAAAACATTAAATATATTTTATTTCAGCTTTTTCCCAAGGCAACCTTTTAACTTGAAGTAAACTAAATAAACTAAAACTAAATAAATAAGTATAAAAATAAAAATGAATATACATTAAGAACCTACAGGCATAACTAATAAAAATGACAAAAACTATTACTCAAACTTTAAAATGAAGTGAAAACAGAAAATAAAAAATAAGATTTATTCAAAATAAAATAAATCAAATTCAGATAGTATATTAATGCATCTAAAATAACTAAGTCAAATGCATAATATACCAAAATGACTTAAATTTCAGTCGGTTTGACCTGAGATGACTCACACTATTGGCTATATGTGAACAACTGTTCTGGAGATTTTATTAACCGTTCAAAGCTTGACTGCAAATCGTGACGCATGAAAACAAGCAACACGATGCTGTTATCGTTTGGGGTGAACTATCTCTTGAATAGAAAACACAGAGGTTAAGTAGATTCTGTTTTGCTTTAGGTAAGTTCATTATCTGATTGCATTAAAGTTGCCAAATTATTTTTGCATGTTTGCTGTTATTGTTTCTTCAATCTGAAAGAAACTCTTAGAAGTTCAACAGTCTCCAACAGTGAAAACACACAGATCTGTCTTCTTACAGGAACGATGTCACACCTGAAATGATGTTTTCGTTCATGTGTCATGTACAATAAAAATGCTGGTTAAATCTCTGGCAGTTATGCGGCATTTGTGCGTCTTCATTACATGCTTCAGATATTATAGAGCAGATATTTATTCATCTCTGTCTTTTCGTTCAGCAATAACTCATGAAGATGTCTTTCCGTACTAATGGCATTCTATTTTCCTGAGCATCTACACACCTACTTCTCCCTCAAATACAAAACCGCTTCTCGTGAAAAATGAGCAGCTTCCATCAGCGGCTTTTTGTGTTTTAATATATCAAGGAGATTCAAATTAATTCTCCACTGGAGGGTCTTGGATAAATCTGCCCATTTACTTGATCACCTTGAAAGTGCAGGGCCTAACGTGAAAATATATGAATGCAATAATGCAGCCTGCATTCAGCGTTAGTAATGCATTTACATATTAAAATGATCTGCAGCCGCAAGCTGTAATTTCTTGTTGGACACACACACACACACACACACAGATTGTGTTTTAAAAAAGCATATTAGTTTTGCTTTTGGATTTTAATTTATTCTGCCTTCCAGCCTGGTTCAGACTAACCACAACAACCCTTCCCCCAAACTCAAACCCACACCCGCATTATAATATTCCTCCGTCGTGCTTTCCGGTGGGAAATGACAAGGCCTTCTGCCCTGGATATTTTTAGTGCATGCATTATTAAACAAATAGTTTTGGTCCTAGATGCTGAATAGTCAATCAGGGGCTTATGACTTGTAGTCTCTTTTTTACTTTAGCATTATTGACTGGATATTTAATGTTTTCTGCTTGAGTTTTGGATGGGTTGCTATCATGTAACACTAAAATAAAAGGAAAACCAGATCTCACAGGAAAATGCAATTATTTTACAAAATGCCATTTTTTTAATGAATTTGTATGATGTACATTGTACAAAAATGTATGATTTTTGGGAAAGAAAAAGTAAGCATGAAGGTCCACCTATAAACATAACTGTCTCTGTGGTGTAATCATATCATACCAGCTGTTATTTCAGATAGTAGGCCTATTATAGTTTTATTCATATTTTGAATAATACTTTTTATATGTTCCATTTTTTACATTGTAGTTAAAAAATAATTTTGTTTTGTGTTTATGTAATTTTTTGTTGGTTTTTTAATATGTCTGTATAGGTTTTTATTAATTCTTAAAGTAAATGAAAAATAACATTTTGAATATGAAAATGAAATTTTATAATATGTTAAATGTTTATATTTAGTATGTTATAAAATTTGTATATTACAGTATTTTTCATTTTATATATATATAT